>NC_092148.1:7163004-7456155 GCF_045791955.1 Oncorhynchus clarkii lewisi
CGGCCTGTAGTATAGAGAGATCCTGCAGCTGTGGGAAGAGACCGGCCTGTAGTATAGAGAGATCCTGCAGCTGTGGGAAGAGACCGGCCTGTAGTATAGAGAGATCCTGCAGCTGTGGGAAGAGACCGGCCTGTAGTATAGAGAGATCCTGCAGCTGTGGGAAGAGACCGACCTGTAGTGTAGAGAGATCCTGCAGCTGTGGGAAGAGACCGGCCTGTAGTATGGAGAGATCCTGCAGCTGTGGGAAGAGACCGGCCTGTAGTATAGAGAGATCCTGCAGCTGTGGGAAGAGACCGGCCTGTAGTATAGAGAACAATGAGTGTTCCAGTCCACTGCACTCTCCGGGCCAACAGTAATCCAGTTGACAGTCTGTTTAGGCAGCTGGGTGGGGTGGGGTGGGGGGGCTGTGCTGCCATGCTGGCTACAGTATGGGGAGGTTGTGGGGGTTGGGGGCCCCATGTGACCACCGTCAGTGGCATGCCAGGCATGGTAACTTCAGAGTAGCTGGGGTCGCTTTCCTACGACTGCCTCTCTTCTTCCCTCTCACTATTTATTATTTCCCTCCCACTCTCTCTCCCTCCCTTCTCTCTTCCTCCCTTCTCTCTTCCTCCCTCCCTTCTCTCTCTTCCTTCCTCCCTTCTCTCTCTTCCTTCCTCCCTCCCTTTTCTCTCTCCCTTCCTCTCTCCCTTCTCTCTCTTCCTCCCTCCCTTCTCTCTCTTCCTTCCTCCCTCCCTTCTCTCTTCCTTCCTCCCTCCCTTCTCTCACCCTCCCTTCTCTCTTCCTCCCTCCCTTCTCTCTCTTCCTTCCTCCCTCCCTCCCTTCTCTCTCCCTCCCTCCCTTCTCTCTCTATGTCCCTCCCTCCCCTCTATTTTTCTCTCTCACTCCCGCTCCTCTTCGCCCTGCCCTTTCCTGGAGAAGCGGAACATGTAAGTTGGGGTGAGAGGACATGGAGCAGGGGGCAGAGGAGCCATGAGTGAGTACTGGGCACCGTGACTTTGGGTTGGATCTATGGGGTGGTTTGGGCTTGTTTGGTGTTTAAAACTACTGAGATTCCTCACTTTATTTAGACTTATATTTTAGTTTTGTACTTAATGTCTGATTTCTTGACATTTCTATGGAATAGTGAGAATGATTTTTCCTATGGAAATGATTAATGTTTGCTAAGCATGTTTTTGTGAAGGGGATAGTTACACTATATAGTCTGGTTTTTAATGAGTACTAGGACAGTAGGTCACCAACTGATTTACATCATCTTACTGGTATAGATTGTGAAAATACATCCAATTCAAGTGCACACATTATTGTTCAGGCATTTGTTTTAGTCATCTCTTGGGTAAACATGATCGGGTTGGATATGAAGACTAGTAACGTGAACTAGACTAGAGTTAGACACCGTTTGTAGTACTGCCCCCATGCCTGTCTCTCTCTCGCTCTCTGTCTGTCTGTTTGTCACCATGGGGTCTAGTTTTCTGTGTAGCTGGATGTCGGTTCTGCCTGTATTGGCCCTGTGCTACAGTAGTGTACTGTAGCCTGGGGATTTGAAGTGAATGCCAGAGAGGTAGAGGACAGGAAGGACAGTGGGCCAGCGGGTGCAGAGCAGAGTGCCAGGGCCTTACAGATCTGACTATAAATACAGTCCAGGAATAATCAACAGCAAATGGTCTAGCTAGTAGCTGTCAGCACTCAGGGGCTCTCTGCAACCTTCATACAACATTTATACAATCTTCATACAACATTTATACAACATCCCTTAGTTCCAGCTGTTGCATGGCGACAGAGAAGGCATGACACAGGTGTTGTCATACTGTATCAGTGAATATGATGTTGTGATGGATAGTAGAGACTGTTTAATACCTGTGATGATACAGTATGTCTGGCTGCCCTTATCCACTTCATGTGACACTTCCAGCCATTGTTGTTATTTTGGTTTGCATGTCCTGGCTGTTGTTGTTCAGGAGCTTTTTATAGATCTGAGTATAGTTGGTCGTCCCAGTTACACTTCGGAGATCTGAGCTGAATATGAAGAAGAGGCCTATAATCGGCTCTATTTAACAGAAATATGGGATTTAAGGAGTTAACTATGAATTTGTATGTTTTTACTACTTTTAATTGATGGCAATGGACCATAACAGTAGTGTGTCCCCAACGTGTTGTCCTCTGTGTGTGACTCTGTGGCAGGCTCCCCCTGCTGTAGTCTGTGTGTGACTCTGTGGCAGACTCCCCTGTTGTCGTCTGTGTGTGACTGTCTGTGGCAGACTCCCCTGCTGTAGTCTGTGTGTGACTGTCTGTGGCAGACTCCCCTGCTGTAGTCTGTGTGTGACTGTCTGTGGCAGACTCCCCTGCTGTAGTCTGTGTGTGACTGTCTGTGGCAGACTCCCCTGCTGTAGTCAGCTAATGCTGCTAGGTGTTGCTGGAGACAGCCAGTAGCATGGTGTCAGTCAGTTTAGCCTGTCTCAGCAGCCTGCCAGCCCGTTCTGTCTGGATTCAGGCCTGGCTGTCTGGGACACCATTGTCTGATGGAGCTTCATCGCCACCACAGATATGCAGGTCTTATGAACGCAGCTGTTGAACAAATGGATTGGAAACACGCCTGCTCACATAAACTGAGACGTTCCATATTCACAACTCCGTCACTTCTTAGTGTGTGTGATTCTGGTGAAGTTATCTAGGAGTTTTACAGTGATGAGCTGTAACAGTCTTTGGATGGGAGTCTGATGGACATCTGGATCTGCTGAGGGAAGGAGTAAATCCCATGGCAGGAAGTGCTGGTAAGATGACTTCACTATGTTCCAGTGAAGCACAGAGTTTACTGTCGCAAACTAGTATCTCAAAGGAGAGCTTCTTCCCAGTTCCCAAGCCAAATGTTCCGCAGTCTGTGGGTTTATGCAGATTCTCCTTGTTTATATAGTATACTGTATGCCCTCTCTTCATTTTCATAAAGCAGCTCCAGGATCTGTTATTCTGTAAATCACTGTCATATCTTGTTGTTCTGTAGCACTGTTGTGATACATAGACATCAGCAGGAGTGTAGTTCCTCAATGTGCCACAAGGGGTCCTCCTACGCTGCTTTCAGTAACTCTTGCTGCACTCCCTTTATGTAAACAGACTGCTACGAAGATTCTGATGTGTAAACAAGATACAATGACACGTCATCACGTATGACCATAGTTCAGAGGTCGTTGTGTTTGATTGTGGTTTAGAAAAGCAGATTGTTCAGAGGGATAGCCTACTGAGGAGCTAAAAATGTTTTTTTGAAAGGTATGTGTATGTCTTGAGCAAGACTGTTGTCGTCGTTCTCACTAGATCAGGGATCATTAACTAGTTTCAGCCACTGAACTATTATTTGGGTCAGAACGTAATTACAAATCATTTGTAGACCACAAATTGACCACAAGAAGCCCAAACAGATATAACATTTCACTAAAACAATATCATTTCAAACCTGGCTTACTTTTGTATACCATCACATACACCGAGTGTGCAAAACATTAAGAACACCTCCCCAATATTGATTTGGCTGCAGGCCACCAGTTGGGGAACCCTGCTCTAGATGATGAAGTTTAAACATAAACAGCCATTGTTCTGGTGTTTTTCAACCAGGCACCTGTTACATAACCTCCTGCTACTGTAGCGGGCTAAAACTAACCTCTAGTCTCTCCCTCTTCTCTTCTTCTCTCCCTCTCCTCCCCTCATACCATCTCCTCTCTCTCCTCCCCTGTCCTCTTCTCTTCTTCTCTCCCTCTCCTCCCCTCATACCATCTCCTCTCCCTCCTCCCCTGTCCTCCTCCTTTCCTCTCCTCCTCCCCTGTCCTCCCCTCATACCGTCTCCTATCTCCCTCCCCTCTCCTCCTCCTCACCCCTCCCCTCTCCTCCTCCTCTCCTCTCCACCTCCCCTCTCCTCCACCTCCTCCCCTCATACCGTCTCCTATCTCCTCTCCCTCCCCACACCTTTTCTCTCTCCTCTCCCTCTCCACCCCTCTCCTCCTCCTCCCCTCTCCTCCTCCCCTCATACCGTCTCCTATCTCCTCTCCCTCCCCACCCCTTCCTTCTCCTCTCCCTCTCCACCCCTCTCCTCCTCGTCCCCTGTCCTCCTCCTCCGCTCATACCGTCTCCTATCTCCCTCCCCTCCCCTCTCCTCCTCCTCCCCTCTCCTCCTCCTCTCCTCCTCCCTTCTCCTCCCCTCATACCGTCTCCTCTCCCTCCCCACCCCTTCCATCCCCTCTCTTCCTCCTCCCCTCTCCTCCTCCTCCTCCCCTCATACCGTCTCCTCTCCCTCCCCACCCCTTCCCTCTCCTCTCTTCCTCCTCCCCTCTCCTCCTCCTCCTCCCCTCATACCGTCTCCTATCTCCTCTCCCTCCCCACACCTTTTCTCTCTCCTCTCCCTCTCCACCCCTCTCCTCCTCCTCCCCTCTCCTCCTCCCCTCATACCGTCTCCTATCTCCTCTCCCTCCCCACCCCTTCCTTCTCCTCTCCCTCTCCACCCCTCTCCTCCTCGTCCCCTGTCCTCCTCCTCCGCTCATACCGTCTCCTATCTCCCTCCCCTCCCCTCTCCTCCTCCTCCCCTCTCCTCCTCCTCTCCTCCTCCCTTCTCCTCCCCTCATACCGTCTCCTCTCCCTCCCCACCCCTTCCCTCTCCTCTCTTCCTCCTCCCCTCTCCTCCTCCTCCTCCCCTCATACCGTCTCCTCTCCCTCCCCACCCCTTCCCTCTCCTCTCTTCCTCCTCCCCTCTCCTCCTCCTCCTCCCCTCATACCGTCTCCTATCTCCTCTCCCTCCCCACACCTTTTCTCTCTCCTCTCCCTCTCCACCCCTCTCCTCCTCCTCCCCTCTCCTCCTCCCCTCATACCGTCTCCTATCTCCTCTCCCTCCCCACCCCTTCCTTCTCCTCTCCCTCTCCACCCCTCTCCTCCTCGTCCCCTCTCCTCCTCCTCCGCTCATACCGTCTCCTATCTCCCTCCCCTCCCCTCTCCTCCTCCTCTCCTCCTCCCCTCTCCTCCTCCTCCCCTCATACCGTCTCCTCTCCCTCCCCACCCCTTCCCTCTCCTCTCTTCCTCCTCCCCTCTCCTCCTCCTCCTCCCCTCATACCGTCTCCTATCTCCTATCCCTCCCCACCCCTTCCCTCTCCTCCTCCTCTCCTCCTCCTCCCCTCTCCTCCTCCTCCCCTCATACCGTCTCCTCCTCCTCCCCTCATACCGTCTCCTATCTCCTCTCCCTCCCCACCCCTTCCCCCTCCCCTCTCCTCCTCCCCTCTCCTCCTCCCCTCTCCTCCTCCCCTGTCCTCCTCCCCTCTCCTCCTCCTCCCCTCTCCTCCTCCTACAGATGTGTGTAACAGTACTGATCTTCCAGAGGTGGAGATCATCAGTCTGCTGGAGGAGCAGCTGCCCCACTACAAGCTGAGAGCAGACACCATCTACGGGTATGACCACGACGACTGGCTCCACACCCCTCTCCTCTCCCCCGACACCAACCTGGACCTCACCGTGGAGCAGATTGAGGAGACTCTGAAGTATTTCCGTAAGTGCAGCGTTTGTATGTAGTTGTTTTTTAAAGATGATTCAGACAAGGGGGCGAAGTCTTCCACACTCCCTCTGCTGGTTACTTCTCTTTCTATTCTTCCTTTTATGTGATCTGTTGTACACTGGTACACATTTCATATTCAACTGGTTCATCGCTTTAACCTTGACATTAATCATTCTATTGAGCTGATATTACAGTGTATTTTTGGAAATGGTGCAGGTTAGAGCCGATATCAAGGATTTAAAAAATGAGGGTGATGTGGGTGGAAGACTAACAGCTGAGATTCTGGTGCCGTAATGAGACTGAGGAAGTCTGAGATAAATACAGGCAGACAGACAGAGCGATACAAACACAGAGAGACAGACAGAGGTTGAGACAAAGGGAATGAAAGGTAGAGACAGTCATTTTAATATGGTCCTGAGCCCATATGGGTCAGCGACAGACAGCTGGGCCCGGTTCACACAGCAAACATACCCGCTGGGCCGTGGGTGAAGCGCCACGTGCCAGTCTGCTCGGCTGCTGGTCCTATCAGCTCAGTGGGAGACGTCTGTCCTAACGTCTGTCTGTGTCTCAACCAGACATGAGGCTGGACAGACACAAGGCTGTGTGCGTGTGATAACTCTGGCTTCTTCTTGTTTTTTCTATCTTTATTTAACCAGGCAAGTCAGTTAAGGACAAATTGTTATTTACAATGACGGCCTACCCCGGCCAAACCCTCCCCTAACCCGGACGACGCTAGGGTGGTTGTGATACAGCCCGGGATTGAACCCGGGTCTGTAGTGACGCCTCTAGCACTGCGATACCAGTGCCTTAGACCCCTCTGCCACTCAGGATCTGATCTGATCAGTCCTTGTGTATGACCTTTATGTCAACTGGTTGTCAGCGGCCTTCTGTTGTGAATGTAGGTCATACTGTAGAGCTCAGGAAGTTTAACAGCATCAATCAGCAGATATGTGTTGGTGTTGATACAGTATCTGTACTGTTGTGAATGTAGGTCATACTGTAGAGTTCAGGAAGTTTAACAGCATCAATCAGCAGATATGTGTTGATACAGTATCTGTACTGTTGTAAATGTAGGTCATACTGTAGAGTTCAGGAAGTTTAACAGCATCAATCAGCAGATGTGTTAATACAGTATCTGTACTGTTGTGAATGTTGGTCATACTGTAGAGTTCAGGAAGTTTAACAGCATCAATCAGCAGATATGTGTTGATACAGTATCTGTACTGTTGTGAATGTAGGTCATACTGTAGAGTTCAGGAAGTTTAACAGCATCAATCAGCAGATATGTGTTGATACAGTATCTGTTCTGTTGTGAATGTAGGTCATACTGTAGAGCTCAGGAAGTTTAACAGCATCAATCAGCAGATATGTGTTGGTGTTGATACAGTATCTGTACTGTTGTGAATGTTGGTCATACTGTAGAGCTCAGGAAGTTTAACAGCATCAATCAGCAGATATGTGTTGATACAGTATCTGTACTGTTGTGAATGTAGGTCATACTGTAGAGCTCAGGAAGTTTAACAGCATCAATCAGCAGATATGTGTTGATACAGTATCTGTACTGTTGTGAATGTAGGTCATACTGTAGAGCTCAGGAAGTTTAACAGCATCAATCAGCAGATATGTGTTGATACAGTATCTGTACTGTTGTGAATGTAGGTCATACTGTAGAGCTCAGGAAGTTTAACAGCATCAATCAGCAGATATGTGTTGATACAGTATCTGTACTGTTGTGAATGTAGGTCATACTGTAGAGTTCAGGAAGTTTAACAGCATCAATCAGCAGATATGTGTTGATACAGTATCTGTTCTGTTGTGAATGTAGGTCATACTGTAGAGTTCAGGAAGTTTAACAGCATCAATCAGCAGATATGTGTTGATACAGTATCTGTTCTGTTGTGAATGTAGGTCATACTGTAGAGCTCAGGAAGTTTAACAGCATCAATCAGCAGATATGTGTTGGTGTTGATACAGTATCTGTTCTGTTGTGAATGTAGGTCATACTGTAGAGCTCAGGAAGTTTAACAGCATCAATCAGCAGATGTGTTGATACAGTATCTGTACTGTTGTGAATGTAGGTCATACTGTAGAGCTCTAGAAGTTTAACAGCATCAATCAGCAGATATGTGTTGATACAGTATCTGTACTGTTGTGAATGTAGGTCATACTGTAGAGCTCAGGAAGTTTAACAGCATCAATCAGCAGATATGTGTTGGTGTTGATACAGTATCTGTACTGTTGTGAATGTAGGTCATACTGTAGAGCTCAGGAAGTTTAACAGCATCAATCAGCATATATGTGTTGATACAGTATCTGTACTGTTGTGAATGTAGGTCATACTGTAGAGCTCAGGAAGTTTAACAGCATCAATCAGCACATATGTGTTGATACAGTATCTGTACTGTTGTCTGAAAGACGGCACTGTAGGATGCTTTAATAACAGATGCTGTGGTACTTTAATACTCTGATTACGTTGTGGCAGATGTAGACTACAATGACAGTCCTGCAGCGTTGGTTCAAATAGTTACTGATACTGACGTGAGGATAGACTCCAGTGTTCTCACAAGACACGACCACTTTGTTGTCACATTTGTGCAGCGTAATACAAACCTTTGTTCCCAAACTGATATTCTTTGATAGATGGTTTTAGATATTGTACTCTACTCCTTGATTAAATTCACAACTAGGCTGTAGAGATTTATATCACCAATCTGGTTTTGTCATTTCCGTTCTTGTCACTTGTCTTGTCATTTCCGGTCTTGTCACCTGTGATTGTGATGTCACAAGGAGGACAGGCAGCAGGGTGGTTCATTGGTCATCTGGCAAGTCAGCTGATCCCTGATAGGCCACTCCTACTCTGATGCATCTTCTACCACAAACACATTACACTCCATATGATGCAATACTGATGGCATTATACACCGTTGACTCAGTCAGCAGGCAGGTTGATGAAGTGTTTCTATAGTTGCTGAAATAATCATCCTCATTGTTTGATTAATGGCTGTCTATTAAATGACATCTGACCTTTTTATTGTCTGACTGTGAAGTGGTGTTAGAATGAGTCAGTGTGCTCTTTATCAAAGGGACATGCTATTAAAGAAGTAGAAGCATCTGATATTATCCTGCTGTAAATCAGTGTGGGGGAGAGAACTATATTCCCCACTATAAACCTATTGAATGATTTCTTAATATCATTCAGCAAGGTGAACTCTCTGCCCTGTAGTAGAGGTGTTGTACCAGACCAGGCAGATATGAACAGAGAGCTGGTCACCGAGGCAGCAGCAGTAGCAACACTAGCCTGCATTCAGATGCTGCTCAGTGCTGGAGTAGGGAGCCGGTCTCCATGGCAACCTCACAGAAGGATGTACTGTTGGGAGAAGGGGAGGGTGAGCCAAGGAGAGAGAGGAGGGACGAAAGCAGGTTGCTATTGACGAAACAGTTCAGAGGGAGGAGCATGCCTCTGACATTTCCCTTCCTCATTGGCTCGTGGCCCTCCCCAGGCCCCTCCCTCATCTGTGATACAACCTTGACTCACCACCAGGCAGCAACACACCCCTGCTGCATAACTGTGTTTTGGGCTGCGTTGCTTTTTGGGAAATATCTCTCTCTTTCCTCTCCTCCTCTCCATCCCATCCTTCCGCTCTGGTACCAGTGATAAAATGTGCTGTACCACGTGGTCTCCTCGTCATGGTAAACTCCTAGAGAACTCAGAGTATGTAATGAAAGGATGTGCAGGTGTTCTCGTGACCTCCGCAGCAGGACAGGAGAAGATGGTGGTGCTCCTCTCAGCTGAAGGGGACTGAGTATGCAGAAATTTGTGGAGGCGGATTACTATGAGCTAGACTGGTACTATGAGGAATGCACAGATGGTAAGCCTGATGGGGACGGTTCTCCATCTAGCTGTTATCTAACTGTGTTGTTAACGGGGCTATATGTGGGTAAGGGGGGAGGGAGGGAGAGGGACAGGGAGGAGGGCTAGAGGGGATGATTTTGCTGGTAGGGTGGTTAAATACCATTGCCTGTATAAATCTGCCGGTCTCTCTCTTCGCTCCAGTATGTATTGCGTCAGTCACATGATGCTGGAACCACTGAGCCAGGGGCTGCTGTGTTGCTTCACTTTGCTCTGGTCTGTCTGATAACAGGTGCATTTAACTAAGTTTACCTCAGCCAAGGAGGCCATGGCTGTAGGACGAGGCTGTAGCTAATTCTCTTACTATCATTTTGTTGTGTTGGATGTGATATCAGCTTCTGTTGATTGTAACCAGGGTGAATTAGGAGCAACAGAAACTGTGGCACCACAAAACAAGGCTGCTATGTAAATGTAGCAACGAAGGGGAATGACACGGTGGTTTTTCATAGAGCGCACAGACTACCCATGGAGCTTAAGTATTGCCCTGCCATTGTGTGTGTATGTGACTGGGAGTAGAGGGATGTATAGCAGTCCTATAGAGCTGTACAGTTAGACTAACAGTCCTATAGATCTGTACAGTCAGACTAACAGTCCTATAGAGCTGTACAGTCAGACTAACAGTCCTATAGATCTGTACAGTCAGACTAGCAGTCCTATAGATCTGTACAGTCAGACTAACAGTCCTATAGATCTGTACAGTCAGACTAACAGTCCTATAGATCTGTACAGTTAGACCAACAGTCCTATAGATCTGTACAGTCAGACTAACAGTCCTATAGAGCTGTACAGTCAGACTAACAGTCCTATAGAGCTGTACAGTCAGACTAACAGTCCTATAGATCTGTACAGTTAGACTAACAGTCCTATAGATCTGCACAGTCAGACTAACAGTCCTATAGAGCTGTACAGTCAGACTAACAGTCCTATAGATCTGTACAGTCAGACTAGCAGTCCTATAGATCTGTACAGTCAGACTAACAGTCCTATAGATCTGTACAGTCGGACTAGCAGTCCTATAGATCTGTACAGTCGGACTAGCAGTCCTATAGATCTGTACAGTCGGACTAGCAGTCCTATAGATCTGTACAGTCGGACTAGCGGTCCTATAGATCTGTACAGTCGGACTAGCGGTCCTATAGATCTGTACAGTCGGACTAGCGGTCCCATAGATCTGTACAGTCGGACTAGCGGTCCCATAGAGCTGTACAGTCGGACTAGCGGTCCCATAGAGCTGTACAGTCGGACTAGCGGTCCCATAAAGCTGTACAGTCGGACTAGCGGTCCCATAGAGCTGTACAGTCGGATTAGCGGTCCCATAGAGCTGTACAGTCGGACTAACAGTCAGAATAACAGTCCTATAGATCTGAGTCCTGTACAGTCAGAATAACAGACCTAATAGATCCGAGTCCTGTACAGTAGCAGCACATAGCATCACACAGCAATATAATATGGAAATGTTTTACAGCAGCTTCACCAAGCAGACTACAGCTATCCCTGTATCCCCTGATTCTTTCAATGAGCCATCCAACATGATCAGGGGCTCTATATATAGAACAGCGGCCTATACCCTTGGCTGAAGATGTTTCCATAGATGATGGTCATATATTATGAGAAGAGGCCTGTTCTGTTGGATCTCTCTGGTAATGCTGTTTATATATGATGTTTGAGGACTCATTTACTACAGTAGATTGTATTGCGAGGGCCTCTTGACATTTTAATGTCCACCTCCCCTACTACCGGTCTACTCCAACAGTTAGGACAAGTCTAAATGACATGGTTTTATATTCAGATGGTTGATAAACACTCTGCAGCGCTGTGGATATCTATTTCCAACTATCCACACGTCTCTAGAGATCTCGTCCAACAACATGATTGGACAGTCAGCCAGTAATGGACTAGCCACTAGCCTGGTCCCAGAGACTTTATGTAGCCAACCTTCCTGTCGTTCATCATCACGCCAAACCACCGCTAGCAGAGCTGACGGGGGCTCATACTGAAGCAGACAGTACATGGAAGGTTTGGAGGGGAGGCTGTGCTGTGGAGACTGGCGGCTCATAATGAAGCAGACAGTACATGGAAGGTTTGGAGGGGAGTTTGTGCTGTGGAGACGAGGGCTCATAATGAAGCAGACAGTACATGGAAGGTTTGGAGGGGAGTCTGTGCTGTGGAGACTGGGGCTCATACTGAAGCAGACAGTACATGGAAGGTTTGGAGGGGAGTTTGTGCTGTGGAGACGAGGGCTCATAATGAAGCAGACAGTACATGGAAGGTTTGGAGGGGAGGCTGTGCTGTGGAGACTGGGGCTCATAATGAAGCAGACAGTACATGGAAGGTTTGGAGGGGAGGCTGTGCTGTGGAGACGAGGGCTCATAATGAAGCAGACAGTACATGGAAGGTTTGGAGGGGAGGTTGTGCTGTGGAGACGAGGGCTCATAATGAAGCAGACAGTACATGGAAGCAGGGGAAGGTTTGGAGCGGAGGCTGTGCTGTGGAGGCTGGGGCTCATAATGAAGCAGACAGTACATCGAAGGTTTGGAGGGGAGTCTGTGCTGTGGAGACTGGGGCTCATAATGAAGCAGACAGTACATGGAAGGTTTGGAGGGGAGGTTGTGCTGTGGAGACTGGGGCTCATAATGAAGCAGACAGTACATGGAAGGTTTGGAGGGGAGTCTGTGCTGTGGAGACTGGGGCTCATAATGAAGCAGACAGTACATGGAAGGTTTGGAGGGGAGGCTGTGCTGTGGAGACTGGGGCTCATAATGAAGCAGACAGTACATGGAAGGTTTGGAGGGGAGGCTGTGCTGTGGAGACTGGGGCTTATAATGAAGCAGACAGTACATGGAAGGTTTGGAGGGGAGGCTGTGCTGTGGAGACTGGTGGCTCATAATGAAGCAGACAGTACATGGAAGCAGGGGGAGGTTTGGAGGGGAGGTTGTGCTGTGGAGACTGGGGCTTATAATGAAGCAGACAGTACATGGAAGGTTTGGAGGGGAGGCTGTGCTGTGGAGACTGGTGGCTCATAATGAAGCAGACAGTACATGGAAGCAGGGGAAGGTTTGGAGGGGAGGTTGTGCTGTGGAGACTGGGGCTCATAATGAAGCAGACAGTACATGGAAGCAGGGGAAGGTTTGGAGGGGAGGTTGTGCTGTGGAGACTGGCGGCTCAGTGGGCTAAAGCCAGACGAGGGCTCCAGAAGGCCAGGGACAGCCTGGCCAGGCTCAGAGCTGCCTGGATGGGCCTAGCTCCATGATCACATGGTTGGGAGTCTGGCAGGGACACAGCTCTGGGTGATGCTCAGAATATTGATCACTTCAGCAGTGAGGAGGGCATGGACCATGTATGTACATCTCCCCACTGGAGCGGGGAGGGACGGCTGCCAGCCAAACTCTGCCAGGCTGTCCTCCTCCAGTCTCTCCATGCTGGGAACTTTATCAGTGCACACAAAAAGGGCCTCTGAGGCAGACAGGGGGGCTGAGGTGGGGGTTGTTTTGGGGGGTTAGCCACAAGCCATTGTGGATACTGTATTGTTTCAATAGGAATGTGTGGTTGCATTCAGTATTCCCACACTAGCCTACAGTACTGCCAAGGATATTACCAGAAGTTAAATGAGATGAATGAAAATGATTTGGACATGGGATAATTGAAGGAAACATGTTTAATTGGAGAGTTATGTGAAATATTTGGTGATGGTGTTCAATGTATGGGATCACGGTTGTTTTTTGTCAACCGTTTTTATCAGCCGTTATGGGAATAACAATGTTTTTATCAGTCGTTATGGTAATAACAATGTCTTTATCAGTCGTTATGGGAATAACAATGTTTTTATCAGTCGTTATGGGAATAACAATGTTTTTATCAGCCGTTATGGGAATAACAATGTTTTTATCAGCCGTTTTGGGAATAACAATGTTTTTATCAGTCGTTATGGGAATAACAATGTTTTTATCAACCGTTATGGGAATAACAATGTTTTTATCAGCCGTTATGGGAATAACAATGTTTTTATCAGTCGTTATGGGAATAACAATGTTTTTATCAGCCGTTATGGGAATAACAATGTTTTTATCAGCCGTTATGGGAATAACAATGTTTTTATCAGCCGTTATGGGAATAACAATGTTTTTATCAGCCGTTATGGGAATAACAATGTTTTAATCAGCCGTTATGGGAATAACAATGTTTTTATCAGCCGTTATGGGAATAACAATGTTTTTATCAGTCGTTATGGGAATAACAATGTTTTTGTCAGCCGTTATGGGAATAACAATGTTTTTATCAGCCGTTATGGGAATAACAATGTTTTTATCAGCCGTTATGGGAATAACAATGTTTTTATCAGCCGTTATGGGAATAACAATGTTTTTATCAGTCGTTATGGGAATAACAATGTTTTTATCAGCCGTTATGGGAATAACAATGTTTTTATCAGTCGTTATGGGAATAACAATGTTTTTATCAGCCGTTATGGGAATAACAATGTTTTTATCAGCCGTTATGGGAATAACAATGTTTTTATCAGCCGTTATGGGAATAACAATGTTTTTATCAGTCGTTATGGGAATAACAATGTTTTTATCAGCCGTTATGGGAATAACAATGTTTTTATCAGCCGTTATGGGAATAACAATGTTTTTATCAGCCGTTATGGGAATAACAATGTTTTTATCAGTCGTTATGGGAATAACAATGTTTTTGTCAGCCGTTATGGGAATAACAATGTTTTTATCAGCCGTTATGGGAATAACAATGTTTTTATCAGCCGTTATGGGAATAACAATGTTTTTATCAGTCGTTATGGGAATAACAATGTTTTTATCAGCCGTTATGGGAATAACAATGTTTTTATCAGCCGTTATGGGAATAACAATGTTTTTATCAGCCGTTATGGGAATAACAATGTTTTTATCAGCCGTTATGGGAATAACAATGTTTTTATCAGCCGTTATGGGAATAACAATGTTTTTATCAGTCGTTATGGGAATAACAATGTTTTTATCAGCCGTTATGGGAATAACAATGTTTTATCAGCCGTTATGGGAATAACAATGTTTTTATCAGCCGTTATGGGAATAACAATGTTTTTATCAGCCGTTATGGGAATAATAATGTTTTTATCAGCCGTTATGGGAATAACAATGTTTTACTCAGCCGTTATGGGAATAACAATGTTTTTGTCAGTCGTTATGGGAATAACAATGTTTTTATCAGCCGTTATGGGAATAACAATGTTTTACTCAGCCGTTATGGGAATAACAATGTTTTTGTCAGTCGTTATGGGAATAATAATGTTTTTATCAGCCGTTATGGGAATAATAATGTTTTTGTCATAAGTTAACTGGCTTTCACATCCATAATAGTTTGTCTAGCCGTTTACATGTGTCACTGGAATGTTGATGATTTGTTTACTGTTGCATTGCTCTCAATGTGACTAGTTTGATAAAGCCAGTGTGTGTCGATTGATTACAATTGTGGTCCGTATTATTTGTGGTCTAATGTGTAACATTGAGTGTCATGTTATTTTCTATAGGGTGGAATAATCCATACTGGTTTAGAAACTAGATAGTTTCTTTATTTCCACATGCTAAACTAGCATCATTTACTTGATCTGTGACCAACAGATGCTTATCGGTGTTCCCAGTCAGGTGAAATCCATAGATTAAGGCCTCATTTATTTATTTAAATTGACTGACTTACCTTATATGAACTGTTGCATTTATATTTTTGTTCAGTATACACTGTTCTTCCTGTATGCTATTTCACCAAGCTCTGTATTTCCTAATGGTTCCTGGTCTGTTATTTGGCTCTCAGTATGTAGCTTCTGCTTTGAATAAGTATGCATCTGCAAATTGAGTTACCTGTGGATTTGACTGTGGTGAGGCAGGCTGGGGCCCCACCCTGACAACAGGTGTATGTGTCTTATGGTGTGCTCCGCCTTGCACTGTTTCCATGGAGAGACTGGTGGAACATACCATTTCAACGCTTGAAAAGGGGGGTGAGCAAATAGACACATTTAGACTTGATAGGGATAAAACTATAACTTATTATATGGTTTTATTAGTCCTTGTCACATAGCTGACATTTTGAATTGACTCCATGCTCTAATCTAAACATTCAAAGTCCTGTCAGTCTGAGAATAGTTCAGTGCCACTCCCCTGCTCCGGTTCCACAGTGGACTGTCTTCTAGTCATGGACAATAGAGGGAGAGAGAGCAGGAGGAGGGAGTGTCTGTGACTGGGTGACAGACGTGCCTTGCTGTCCTCACACAAACACACACACACTGACCTAGACACACACACTCTCTCGCTGACTGAGACGGACTGTCACACACACACACACACACACACACTTAGACATGGCTTTGGACTTGAGGCAGCTGGGCTCTGCTGGGCCCCACTAGCCTAGTGTTGGTGTTAGCATGTCACTGCTCTGTCACAGCACCCCAGAGGACAGCTTGGAGTATGTCTGTTCACCTGACCACTGTGATGGAGAGGAGGAGGAGGAGAGGGAGGAGGATGAAGAGCAGCATACTCTGCAAGAAGGTATACTAACTGGAGTTATGGGAGCTTTGCTGGTCCTCTCATTCACATAGTGGTTTTGAACCACATTGTTAGACTGCTGTGTCTCTCCTGCTCCCTGTGTGTGGCTCCTGCTCCCTGTGTGTGGCTCCTGCTCCCTGTGTGTGGCTCCTGCTCCGTTTGTACTACCCTGATTGGTTTTAAATATTTGTCAAAGGTTTTCAGTGCTGTAGGTCATGTGAATTTGTATTATACCAGGATAACCAGTGAGTACTTTTAGTATGTTGTTTGTATTCAGAGTAAACATGGAATTCTCCCTTCTGATAGTATCAACAGAACAGGCAGGTCATCAGACTTCTGATAGCATCAACAGAACAGGCAGGTCATCAGACTTCTGATGTATACTACTGCTGTTAATTGGTGTTATTTAACATGAGCAGTATCACCGTGGGAGCAGAGAGAAGCTGTCTCCTATACCCTACCCAGTAACTATAGCAACTGTCTCCTATACCCTACCCAGTAACTATAGCAACTGTCTCCTATACCCTACCCAGTAACTATAGCAGCTGTCTACCTATACCCTACCCAGTAACTATAGCAGCTGTCTCCTATACCCTACCCAGTAACTATAGCAGCTGTCTCCTATACCCTACCCAGTAACTATAGCAGCTGTCTCCTATACCCTACCCAGTAACTATAGCAGCTGTCTACCTATATCCTACCCAGTAACTATAGCAGCTGTCTACCTATATCCTACCCAGTAACTATAGCAGCTGTCTCCTATACCCTACCCAGTAACTATAGCAGCTGTCTCCTATACCCTACCCAGTAACTATAGCAGCTGTCTCCTATACCCTACCCAGTAACTACAGCAGCTGTCTCCTATACCCTACCCAGTAACTATAGCAGCTGTCTACCTATACCCTACCCAGTAACTATAGCAGCTGTCTACCTATACCCTACCCAGTAACTATAGCAGCTGTCTCCTATACCCTACCCAGTAACTATAGCAGCTGTCTCCTATACCCTACCCAGTAACTACAGCAGCTGTCTCCTATACCCTACCCAGTAACAATAGCAGCTGTCTCCTATACCCTACCCAGTAACTACAGCAGCTGTCTCCTATACCCTACCCAGTAACTATAGCAGCTGTCTACCTATACCCTACCCAGTAACTGTAGCAGCTGTCTCCTATACCCTACCCAGTAACTATAGCAGCTGTCTCCTATACCCTACCCAGTAACTATAGCAGCTGTCTCCTATACCCTACCCAGTAACTATAGCAGCTGTCTCCTATACCCTACCCAGTAACAATAGCAGCTGTCTCCTATACCCTACCCAGTAACTGTAGCAGCTGTCTCCTATACCCTACCCAGTAACTATAGCAGCTGTCTCCTATACCCTACCCAGTAACTATAGCAGCTGTCTCCTATACCCTACCCAGTAACTATAGCAGCTGTCTCCTATACCCTACCCAGTAACTATAGCAGCTGTCTCCTATACCCTACCCAGTAACTATAGCAGCTGTCTCCTATACCCTACCCAGTAACTATAGCAGCTGTCTCCTATACCCTACCCAGTAACTATAGCAGCTGTCTCCTATACCCTACCCAGTAACTATAGCAGCTGTCTCCTATACCCTACCCAGTAACTATAGCAGCTGTCTCCTATACCCTACCCAGTAACTATAGCAGCTGTCTACCTATACCCTACCAAGTAACTATAGCAGCTGTCTCCTATACCCTACCCAGTAACTATAGCAGCTGTCTCCTATACCCTACCCAGTAACTATAGCAGCTGTCTCCTATACCCTACCCAGTAACTATAGCAGCTGTCTCCTATTCCCTACCCAGTAACATGTGGCCTTGGTGCGTGCTGATGTGTGGCGTGCCGCTAGATGTTTGTCTATTCTATCACATTCCAGATCTATACTATGTGTGTGCTGTTGATTAGTCTCTGGTTGTCTCCATGGTTGAGGTCCACCTCATAATGTTGACACCACACCCTGGTTATTTGTTCTTTTGTTGTGCTCATTAGGATATTACAATATTAATTTTTCAGTGTTAAGGATGGAAAGTTACATTACAGAGCACATGTCTGGCTTTCAGTTTAAATGCTCCTGTCATAGAGTTAATAACTCTACATGAAGTTGTTTTTATCAGCCAACAACCCTTATACTGTACAGGCCATTCACTGTCATGACTGCTCACTGTGATGCTGCACATGTATGTCAATATGGACTTTGCATCTAACTCCTCATTTACATTTGTTTCCACCAATGGAGTTCAAAGCCTGTGTTTGGTGCCCTATAGACACCTATCTGAGATTACAACAATTAGAACTATACCAGGCCTGACCTATACCCTACCAGCCTGTGTTTGCTGCCCTACGGACACCTATCTGAGATTACAACAATTAGAACTATACCAGGCCTGGCCTATACCCTACCAGCCTGTGTTTGCTGCCCTACAGACACCTATCTGAGATTACAACAATTAGAACTATACCAGGCCTGACCTATACCCTACCAGCCTGTGTTTGCTGCCCTACGGACACCTATCTGAGATTACAACAATTAGAACTATACCAGGCCTGGCCTATACCCTACCAGCCTGTGTTTGCTGCCCTACAGACACCTATCTGAGATTACAACAATTAGAACTATACCAGGCCTGACCTATACCCTACCAGCCTGTGTTTGCTGCCCTACAGACACCTATCTGAGATTACAACAATTAGAACTATACCAGGCCTGACCTATACCCTACCAGCCTGTGTTTGCTGCCCTACAGACACCTATCTGAGATTACAACAATTAGAACTATACCAGGCCTGACCTATACCCTACCAGCCTGTGTTTGGTGCCCTACAGACACCTATCTGAGATTACAACAATTAGAACTATACCAGGCCTGGCCTATACCCTACCAGCCTGTGTTTGGTGCCCTACAGACACCTATCTGAGATTACAACAATTACAACTATACCAGGCCTGGCCTATACCCTACCAGCCTGTGTTTGCTGCCCTACGGACACCTATCTGAGATTACAACAATTAGAACTATACCAGGCCTGACCTATACCCTACCAGCCTGTGTTTGCTGCCCTACAGACACCTATCTGAGATTACAACAATTACAACTATACCAGGCCTGACCTATACCCTACCAGCCTGTGTTTGGTGCCCTACGGACACCTATCTGAGATTACAACAATTAGAACTATACCAGGCCTGGCCTATACCCTACCAGCCTGTGTTTGGTGCCCTACAGACACCTATCTGAGATTACAACAATTAGAACTATACCAGGCCTGACCTATACCCTACCAGCCTGTGTTTGCTGCCCTATAGACACCTATCTGAGATTACAACAATTAGAACTATACCAGGCCTGGCCTATACCTTACCAGCCTGTGTTTGCTGCCCTACGGACACCTATCTGAGATTACAACAATTAGAACTATACCAGGCCTGGCCTATACCCTACCAGCCTGTGTTTGCTGCCCTACGGACACCTATCTGAGATTACAACAATTAGAACTATACCAGGCCTGACCTATACCCTACCAGCCTGTGTTTGGTGCCCTATAGACACCTATCTGAGATTACAACAATTATAACTATACCAGGCCTGGCCTATACCCTACCAGCCTGTGTTTGCTGCCCTACAGACACCTATCTGAGTTTACAACAATTAGAACTATACCAGGCCTGACCTATACCCTACCAGCCTGTGTTTGGTGCCCTACAGACACCTATCTGAGATTACAACAATTAGAACTATACCAGGCCTGGCCTATACCCTACCAGCCTGTGTTTGCTGCCCTACGGACACCTATCTGAGATTACAACAATTAGAACTATACCAGGCCTGGCCTATACCCTACCAGCCTGTGTTTGCTGCCCTACGGACACCTATCTGAGATTACAACAATTAGAACTATACCAGGCCTGACCTATACCCTACCAGCCTGTGTTTGGTGCCCTATAGACACCTATCTGAGATTACAACAATTAGAACTATACCAGGCCTGGCCTATACCCTACCAGCCTGTGTTTGCTGCCCTACAGACACCTATCTGAGTTTACAACAATTAGAACTATACCAGGCCTGACCTATACCCTACCAGCCTGTGTTTGGTGCCCTACAGACACCTATCTGAGATTACAACAATTAGAACTATACCAGGCCTGGCCTATACCCTACCAGCCTGTGTTTGCTGCCCTACGGACACCTATCTGAGATTACAACAATTAGAACTATACCAGGCCTGGCCTATACCCTACCAGCCTGTGTTTGGTGCCCTATAGACACCTATCTGAGATTACAACAATTAGAACTATACCAGGCCTGGCCTATACCCTACCAGCCTGTGTTTGGTGCCCTATAGACACCTATCTGAGATTACAACAATTAGAACTATACCAGGCCTGGCCTATACCCTACCAGCCTGTGTTTGGTGCCCTACAGACACCTATCTGAGATTACAACAATTAGAACTATACCAGGCCTGGCCTATACCCTACCAGCCTGTGTTTGCTGCCCTACAGACACCTATCTGAGATTACAACAATTAGAACTATACCAGGCCTGACATATACCCTACCAGCCTGTGTTTGGTGCCCTATAGACACCTATCTGAGATTACAACAATTAGAACTATACCAGGCCTGACCTATACCCTACCAGCTTGTGTTTGGTGCCCTATAGACACCTATCTGAGATTACAACAATTAGAACTATACCAGGCCTGGCCTATACCCTACCAGCCTGTGTTTGGTGCCCTATAGACAACTATCTGAGTTTACAACAATTATAACTATACCAGGCCTGGCCTATACCCTACCAGCCTGTGTTTGCTGCCCTACAGACACCTATCTGAGATTACAACAATTAGAACTATACCAGGCCTGGCCTATACCCTACCAGCCTGTGTTTGCTGCCCTATAGACACCTATCTGAGATTACAACTATACCAGGCCTGGCCTATACCCTACCAGCCTGTGTTTGCTGCCCTACGGACACCTATCTGAGATTACAACAATTAGAACTATACCAGGCCTGGCCTATACCCTACCAGCCTGTGTTTGCTGCCCTACGGACACCTATCTGAGATTACAACAATTAGAACTATACCAGGCCTGGCCTATACCCTACCAGCCTGTGTTTGCTGCCCTACGGACACCTATCTGAGATTACAACAATTAGAACTATACCAGGCCTGACCTATACCCTACCAGCCTGTGTTTGCTGCCCTACGGACACCTATCTGAGATTACAACAATTAGAACTATACCAGGCCTGACCTATACCCTACCAGCCTGTGTTTGCTGCCCTACAGACACCTATCTGAGTTTACAACAATTAGAACTATACCAGGCCTGACCTATACCCTACCAGCCTGTGTTTGCTGCCCTACGGACACCTATCTGAGATTACAACAATTAGAACTATACCAGGCCTGACCTATACCCTACCAGCCTGTGTTTGCTGCCCTACGGACACCTATCTGAGATTACAACAATTACAACTATACCAGGCCTGACCTATACCCTACCAGCCTGTGTTTGCTGCCCTACGGACACCTATCTGAGATTACAACAATTAGAACTATACCAGGCCTGACCTATACCCTACCAGCCTGTGTTTGCTGCCCTACGGACACCTATCTGAGATTACAACAATTAGAACTATACCAGGCCTGGCCTATACCCTACCAGCCTGTGTTTGGTGCCCTATAGACACCTATCTGAGATTACAACAATTAGAACTATACCAGGCCTGACCTATACCCTACCAGCCTGTGTTTGGTGCCCTATAGACACCTATCTGAGATTACAACAATTAGAACTATACCAGGCCTGACCTATACCCTACCAGCCTGTGTTTGCTGCCCTACGGACACCTATCTGAGATTACAACAATTAGAACTATACCAGGCCTGACCTATACCCTACCAGCCTGTGTTTGCTGCCCTACAGACACCTATCTGAGATTACAACAATTAGAACTATACCAGGCCTGGCCTATACCCTACCAGCCTGTGTTTGCTGCCCTATAGACACCTATCTGAGATTACAACTATACCAGGCCTGGCCTATACCCTACCAGCCTGTGTTTGCTGCCCTACGGACACCTATCTGAGATTACAACAATTAGAACTATACCAGGCCTGGCCTATACCCTACCAGCCTGTGTTTGCTGCCCTACGGACACCTATCTGAGATTACAACAATTAGAACTATACCAGGCCTGACCTATACCATACCAGCCTGTGTTTGCTGCCCTACGGACACCTATCTGAGATTACAACAATTAGAACTATACCAGGCCTGACCTATACCCTACCAGCCTGTGTTTGCTGCCCTACAGACACCTATCTGAGTTTACAACAATTAGAACTATACCAGGCCTGACCTATACCCTACCAGCCTGTGTTTGCTGCCCTACGGACACCTATCTGAGATTACAACAATTAGAACTATACCAGGCCTGACCTATACCCTACCAGCCTGTGTTTGCTGCCCTACGGACACCTATCTGAGATTACAACAATTACAACTATACCAGGCCTGACCTATACCCTACCAGCCTGTGTTTGCTGCCCTACGGACACCTATCTGAGATTACAACAATTAGAACTATACCAGGCCTGACCTATACCCTACCAGCCTGTGTTTGCTGCCCTACGGACACCTATCTGAGATTACAACAATTAGAACTATACCAGGCCTGACCTATACCCTACCAGCCTGTGTTTGCTGCCCTACGGACACCTATCTGAGATTACAACAATTACAACTATACCAGGCCTGACCTATACCCTACCAGCCTGTGTTTGCTGCCCTACGGACACCTATCTGAGATTACAACAATTAGAACTATACCAGGCCTGACCTATACCCTACCAGCCTGTGTTTGCTGCCCTACGGACACCTATCTGAGATTACAACAATTAGAACTATACCAGGCCTGGCCTATACCCTACCAGCCTGTGTTTGGTGCCCTATAGACACCTATCTGAGATTACAACAATTAGAACTATACCAGGCCTGACCTATACCCTACCAGCCTGTGTTTGGTGCCCTATAGACACCTATCTGAGATTACAACAATTAGAACTATACCAGGCCTGACCTATACCCTACCAGCCTGTGTTTGCTGCCCTACGGACACCTATCTGAGATTACAACAATTAGAACTATACCAGGCCTGACCTATACCCTACCAGCCTGTGTTTGCTGCCCTACGGACACCTATCTGAGATTACAACAATTAGAACTATACCAGGCCTGGCCTATACCCTACCAGCCTGTGTTTGCTGCCCTACGGACACCTATCTGAGATTACAACAATTAGAACTATACCAGGCCTGACCTATACCCTACCAGCCTGTGTTTGCTGCCCTACAGACACCTATCTGAGATTACAACAATTAGAACTATACCAGGCCTGGCCTATACCCTACCAGCCTGTGTTTGCTGCCCTACAGACACCTATCTGAGATTACAACAATTAGAACTATACCAGGCCTGGCCTATACCCTACCAGCCTGTGTTTGCTGCCCTACGGAGACCTATCTGAGATTACAACAATTAGAACTATACCAGGCCTGGCCTATACCCTACCAGCCTGTGTTTGGTGCCCTATAGACACCTATCTGAGATTACAACAATTAGAACTATACCAGGCCTGGCCTATACCCTACCAGCCTGTGTTTGGTGCCCTACAGACACCTATCTGAGATTACAACAATTAGAACTATACCAGGCCTGGCCTATACCCTACCAGCCTGTGTTTGCTGCCCTACGGACACCTATCTGAGATTACAACAATTAGAACTATACCAGGGCTGACCTATACCCTACCAGCCTGTGTTTGCTGCCCTATAGACACCTATCTGAGATTACAACAATTAGAACTATACCAGGGCTGACCTATACCCTACCAGCCTGTGTTTGCTGCCCTATAGACTCCTATCTGAGATTACAACAATTAGAACTATACCAGGGCTGACCTATACCCTACCAGCCTGTGTTTGGTGCCCTATAGACACCTATCTGAGATTACAACAATTAGAACTATACCAGGGCTGACCTATACCCTACCAGCCTGTGTTTGGTGCCCTACAGACACCTATCTGAGATTACAACAATTAGAACTATACCAGGCCTGGCCTATACCCTACCAGCCTGTGTTTGCTGCCCTACGGACACCTATCTGAGATTACAACAATTAGAACTATACCAGGCCTGGCCTATACCCTACCAGCCTGTGTTTGGTGCCCTACAGACACCTATCTGAGATTACAACAATTAGAACTATACCAGGCCTGGCCTATACCCTACCAGCCTGTGTTTGCTGCCCTATAGACTCCTATCTGAGATTACAACAATTAGAACTATACCAGGCCTGACCTATACCCTACCAGCCTGTGTTTGGTGCCCTATAGACTCCTATCTGAGATTACAACAATTAGAACTATACCAGGCCTGACCTATACCCTACCAGCCTGTGTTTGCTGCCCTATAGACTCCTATCTGAGATTACAACAATTAGAACTATACCAGGGCTGACCTATACCCTACCAGCCTGTGTTTGCTGCCCTATAGACACCTATTTTAGATAAATAGCCTCATTGTCAAAATCCCAAAGTATCCCTTTAACCCCAAAGAAAGAACACACAGGAGCTGTCTGGTTGGGAGTTAGTTAGGAGTAAGGTTAGTGAGGAGTAACCACAAGGTTAGTTAGGAGTAACCACAAGGTTAGTTAGGAGTAACCACAAGGTTAGTTAGGAGTAACCACAAGGGTAGTGAGGAGTAACCACAAGGGTAGTGAGGAGTAACCACAAGGTTAGTGAGGAGTAACCACAAGGTTAGTGAGGAGTAACCACAAGGTTAGTGAGGAGTAACCACAAGGTTAGTGAGGAGTAACCACAAGGTTAGTGAGGAGTAACCACAAGGTTAGTGAGGAGTAACCACAAGGTTAGTGAGGAGTAACCACAAGGTTAGTGAGGAGTAACCACAAGGTTAGTGAGGAGTAACCACAAGGTTAGTGAGGAGTAACCACAAGGTTAGTGAGGAGTAACCACAAGGTTAGTGAGGAGTAACCACAAGGTTAGTGAGGAGTAACCACAAGGTTAGTGAGGAGTAACCACAAGGTTAGTGAGGAGTAACCACAAGGTTAGTGAGGAGTAACCACAAGGTTAGTGAGGAGTAACCACAAGGTTAGTTAGGAGTAACCACAAGGTTAGTTAGGAGTAACCACAAGGTTAGTTAGGAGTAACCACAAGGTTAGTGAGGAGTAACCACAAGGTTAGTGAGGAGTAACCACAAGGTTAGTGAGGAGTAACCACAAGGTTAGTGAGGAGTAACCACAAGGTTAGTGAGGAGTAACCACAAGGTTAGTGAGGAGTAATCACAAGGTTAGTGAGGAGTAACCACAAGGTTAGTGAGGAGTAACCACAAGGTTAGTGAGGAGTAACCACAAGGTTAGTGAGGAGTAACCACAAGGTTAGTGAGGAGTAACCACAAGGTTAGTGAGGAGTAACCACAAGGTTAGTGAGGAGTAACCACAAGGTTAGTGAGGAGTAACCACAAGGTTAGTGAGGAGTAACCACAAGGTTAGTGAGGAGTAACCACAAGGTTAGTGAGGAGTAACCACAAGGTTAGTGAGGAGTAACCACAAGGTTAGTGAGGAGTAACCACAAGGTTAGTGAGGAGTAACCACAAGGTTAGTGAGGAGTAACCACAAGGTTAGTGAGGAGTAACCACAAGGTTAGTGAGGAGTAACCACAAGGTTAGTGAGGAGTAACCACAAGGTTAGTGAGGAGTAACCACAAGGTTAGTGAGGAGTAACCACAAGGTTAGTGAGGAGTAACCACAAGGTTAGTGAGGAGTAATCACAAGGTTAGTGAGGAGTAACCACAAGGTTAGTGAGGAGTAACCACAAGGTTAGTGAGGAGTAACCACAAGGTTAGTGAGGAGTAACCACAAGGTTAGTGAGGAGTAACCACAAGGTTAGTGAGGAGTAACCACAAGGTTAGTGAGGAGTAACCACAAGGTTAGTGAGGAGTAACCACAAGGTTAGTGAGGAGTAACCACAAGGTTAGTGAGGAGTAACCACAAGGTCAGTTAGGAGTAACCACAAGGTCAGTGAGGAGTAACCACAAGGTCAGTGAGGAGTAACCACAAGGTCAGTGAGGAGTAACCACAAGGTCAGTGAGGAGTAACCACAAGGTCAGTTAGGAGTAACCACAAGGTCAGTGAGGAGTAACCACAAGGTCAGTGAGGAGTAACCACAAGGTCAGTGAGGAGTAACCACAAGGTCAGTGAGGAGTAACCACAAGGTCAGTGAGGAGTAACCACAAGGTTAGTGAGGAGTAACCACAAGGTTAGTGAGGAGTAACCACAAGGTTATTGAGGAGTAACCACAAGGTTAGTTAGGAGTAACCACAAGGTTAGTTAGGAGTAACCACAAGGTTAGTGAGGAGTAACCACAAGGTTAGTGAGGAGTAACCACAAGGTTAGTGAGGAGTAACCACAAGGTTAGTGAGGAGTAACCACAAGGTTAGTGAGGAGTAACCACAAGGTTAGTTAGGAGTAACCACATTGAAGTTGGATGTTGTTCCTACCCTTGTGTTTCCTCTGGCGTCTTGGGAACCTGCTCTGACGTGCTCATTAGTAGATAACAAACTGTGGCTGGAGAGATTGAGAGAGAAGTGGAAAGGGCAGGAGTAAGTTCCAGGTGTCTTATTAGAATATGCCTTTAGATGACAGTTGAAGTTCAACAATCATTTTAATATGCAGTTTAGCTTTTTATTTTACCAAGTTCTTCTTTGTTTTATATCTAAAATGGATGAAATGTTTTTATTTATTTATGACTAAATATATATATATATATATATAAAAGCAGTTTAGGCCTCCCGAGTGGCGAAGCTGTCGAAGTCATTGCAATGTGGTGCTAGAGGCATCACTACAGACCCGGGTTCGATCCTAGGCTGTATCACAACCGCCAGTGATCGTGAGTCCCATAGGGCAGCGCAAAATTGGCTCAGTGTCGTCCGGGTTAGGGGAGGATTTGGCGAGGGGGGGCTTTACTTGGCTCATCGCGCTCTAGCAACTCCTTGTGGCGGGCCAGACTGACTACGGTCGTCAGTTGAACGGCGTTTCCTCCGACACGTTGGTGCGGCTGGCTTCTGGGCTCAGCGGAACGGTGTTAAGAAGCTCGGTTTGGCAGGTCATATTTTGGAGGACACATGACTTGACCTTTGCCCCCCGAGCCCGTTGGGGAGTTGTAACGATGAGACAAGATCTAAAAAGGGGGTAGAAATAGGCTCAGGGTTGAGTGCTATATATACTTAGTCATGTTTTGCCAGTGACAGTACATCAGCTGGGAATAACATAACATTGTATTAACAGAGAATGACACTGCAGCTTGGCAACGTGCTGTTATCAGCTCAGCTGGGGTGAGGTTGAGGTGAGGTCAGAGTCCAAACCATCTCACTTGTCATTTCCTCCATCTCAATAGTCTTTCCTGGATCCCTCCTCTCCTGTCGTCTCTCGGTTTTTCCAAAACCTCAGAGGGAAACCTTACAAACCCGTTTCCTCTCCTCGAATCCTTTCCTGGATTTCCTCTGGCGTTTTGAGAAAGCTATGAGGTGAGGAAGGGTTGAGAGGACACAAGGAAACGAGGAATCAAGGAAACAGTATTGAGACAGGGCCAGTGTGTCAGTCTACCTGATAATAACAACTTGCTAAAGGTCTCTGAGGTCATCAGGCAGGGCTGTGTGATGTGTACAGTAGGTGGCCCTCTGATAGCTCAGCTATTTCAAATATCCGTCTGTCTGCCCTGCCCCAGCTGTTTATCAGTCAGGCATACATACAGTACATGACTGCACTCAAATATGGCCTAGCTGTTAACTGTGTTTGTCCTCTGTTATCTCTACAGCTGTTAACTGTGTTTGTCCTCACTGTTGTCTCTACAGCTGTTAACTGTGTTTGTCCTCTCTGTTGTCTCTACAGCTGTTAACTGTGTTTGTCCTCTCTGTTGTCTCTACAGCTGTTAACTGTGTTTGTCCTCTCTGTTGTCTCTACAGCTGTTAACTGTGTTTGTCCTCTCTGTTGTCTCTACAGCTGTTAACTGTGTTTGTCCTCTCTGTTGTCTCTACAGCTGTTAACTGTGTTTCTCCTCTCTGTTGTCTCAACAGTTCTATGTGCTGAAAGAGTGGGCCAGATGACTAAGACGTACAGTGACATAGATGCTGTTACTCGTCTGCTTGAAGAGGTAAGAGAACCTGGTCTATCACTTGGAGCACATTCATTTACAATGCTGTCTGTTTGGATAGTCAAATCTACCGTTCAGACATCTCTCTGCCAGGCCAAGTTAACCACATCATAGGACAAGTCAAACATTGTCATACATTAGCAACTGTCTCCCTTTGACCTGATTCCTAGATCATGATGCTCAGCCCCTCTAACCAGCCCCTCTGTCTCCCCTGCAGAAAGAACGGGACTTGGAGCTCGCCGCCCGCATCGGCCAGTCACTACTGAAGAAGAACAAAACCCTCAGTGAGAGAAATGAATTCCTGGAGGAGCAAGTGGAGCACATTCGAGAGGAGGTGTGTGTGGAGTGTGTGTACGTGTGCTCTTTTCTCTCTCAGAACCAGGAGAAGATGTGACATAATGTTGATATTTTATCTCTCTCCCCATTTCTCACCCTCTATGTCCCCCTCTCGATTCTCACCCTCTCTGTCTCCCTCTCTCATCTCTCTCCCTTCTCATCCTCTGTCTCCCTGCCTCATCTCTCTCCCTTCTGATCCTCTCTGTCTCCCTCTCTCATCTCTCTCCCTTCTCATCCTCTGTCTCCCTCCCTCATCTCTCTCCCTTCTGATCCTCTCTGTCTCCCTCTCTCATCTCTCTCCCTTCTCACCCTCTATGTCCCCCTCTCCCTTCTCACCCTCTCTGTCCCCCTCTCATCTCTCTCCCTTCTCACCCTCTGTCCCCCTCTCTCATCTCTCTCCCTTCTCATCCTCTCTGTCCCCCTCCCTCATCTCTCTCCCTTCTCATCCTCTCTGTCCCCCTCTCTCCCTCTGCAGGTTTCTCAGCTGCGCCATGATCTGTCTATGAAAGATGAGCTTCTCCAGTTCTACACTAGTGCAGCAGAGGAGAGTGAAGGAGATTCGTCCACCTGTACCCCGTGAGTCTGCTATCTGTCATCCCGACCTGTGAGATTAGCCTGGTTCCGATAACGGTTTGTGGTTTATAGCCAACTCCTATGGTTGTTGTTCTGCTAAAGGCAGCAACCGGACCTGTTCCCCTCCACTCATCACATCCACGTTTTCCTCTTAAAGCAAAACTCCTTCATTTTGCCGTTGTCAGTAAACCCCCACTATGCCACTATGGTCTGTCGTAAGGTCTCTCTGCTCTTGTTCCTCCCACTTCTACTCTCCTTTTACAATGATATAACCTTTCAACTTAAAGGGCCAATGCAGCTGTTTTTATTTTCGATATCAAATCATATCTGGGTAACAATTGTGTACCTTACTGTAATTTTGTTTTCAATTAAAATGGTACAAATTAACAAAAATTTAGCAAAGAACAATTACTTAGCAAAGAACAATTTCTCAAGCAAGAATTTAGCCAGGACTGTCTGGGAGGGGGGACTGGGGAGTGGGGAGGGGGGACTGAAAACAAGCTGTTTTTGGGAGAGATGTTTGGAACTCTCGTATTGTTCTATTAACAAATGTAAAACTTCAACCCACCAAAACAGGCTGACATTTCATGCGGTCTTCTCAAACAGCTCTTACACTAAAAAGGCATTGTCATCATTTTCACAGTATTATTCCAACCTCAAAGTGTGGATATGTGTATATATAACACAGAAAGTCTAGTTTTTGGCTGCACTGGGCCTTTAAGCTCTTATTTCACTGGTCCCACAAGTCCATCCAAAGGACAGGTACTTGATATGTTTTGTGGCTCCTGCTTAAGGACGGCTTCAAGGCTGTTTTCTTTAAGATGAATAAAGGCCTTTGATTTGTTTGTCCAGAAAATCCCCCTCTTCTCTCAGACAGAGGTACTGTGACCCTGTGTGACACTGAGGCAGCAGGCTGGGTTGGTTTGTTGTGTTCTCTGACAGAGGTACTGTGACACTGAGGCAGCAGGCTGGGTTGGTTTGTTGTGTTCTCTCAGACAGAGGTACTGTGACACTCAGGCAGCAGGCTGGGTTGGTTTGTTGTGTTCTCTCAGGGGGAAAATACAGACAAACTGACCTGTTTCTCTTACCCCTCAAACACAGAGCGGTTGGGTGAAAACCAGGACCGTGGCATTCCCATTAGTGTCTTAATGGCAGACACTACCAGGTGTCCTGTTACACTGGTGGTAAAACATTGATTGACTGTTCCATCTATCCTTGTTGTCTAAATTATGCAGAAGGTTCCAGTCTGGTCTGTATATGGTGTTGAACCCCTCTGCCAGCTCTGCCCAGTCATTGTAAAGTCTTCGAAAGCCAAGTGAACAAACAGATCACCGACCATCTCGAATCCCACCGTACCTTCTCCAATATGCAATCTGGTTTCCGTGCTGGTCAGGGGCGCACCTCAGCCACGCTCATCGTCCTAAACGATATCATAACCACCATCGATAAAAGACAGTACTGTGCAGCCGTCTTCATCGACCTGGCCAAGGCTTTCGACTCTGTCAATCACCGTATTCTTATCAGCAGACTCAACAGCCTTGGTATCTCAAGGCCCTCTGGCAGTCTCTATGGGGGTGCCACAGGGTTCAATTCTCAGGCCGACTTTTTTCTCTGTATATATCAATGATGTCGCTCTTGCTGTGGATGATTCTTTGATCCACCTCTACGCAGACGACACCATTCTGTATACATCTGGCCTTTCTTTGGACACTGTGTTAACAACCCTCCAAACGAGCTTCAACGCCATACAACACTCCTTCCGTGGCCTCCAACTGCTCTTAAGCACTAGTAAAACTAAATGCATGCTGTTCAACTATAAATACCTAGGTGTCTGGATAGACTGTAAACTCTCCTTTCAGACTCATATTAAGCATCATTAAGCATCATTGGGGCGCAGGGTAGCCTAGTGGTTAGTGTTGGACTAGTAACCGAAAGGTTGCAAGTTCAAATCCCCGAGCTGACAAGGTACAAATCGTTCTGCCCCTGAACAGGCCAATGATGCTTAATATGAGTCTGAAAGGAGAGTTTACAGTCTAGCCAGACACCTAGGTATTTATAGTTGTCCACTAGGCCGTCATTGAAAATAAGAATTTGTTCTTAACTGACTTGCCTAGTTAAATAAAGATAAAATAAAATCTCCAATCCAAAGTTGAATCTAGAATCGGCTTCCTCTTTCGCAACAAAGCATCCTTCACTTATGCTGCCAAACATACCCTCGTAAAACTGACTATCCTACCGATCCTTGACTTCGGCGATGTCATTTACAAAATAGCCTCCAACACTCTACTCAGCAAATTGGATGCAGTCTATCACAGTGCCATCCGTTTTGTCACCAAAGCCCCATATACTACCCACCACTGCGACCTGTATGCTCTCGTTGGCTGGCCCTCACTACATATTCGTCACCAAACCCATTGGCTCCAGGTCATCTATAAGTCTTTGCTAGGTAAAGCTCCGCCTTATCTCAGCTCACTGGTCACCATAGCAACACCCACCCGTAGCAAGCACTCCAGCAGGTATATTTCACTGGTCACCCCCAAAGCCAACACTTCCTTTGGTCGCCTTTCCTTCCAGTTCTCTGCTGCCAATGACTGGAACGAATTGCAAAAATCACTGAAGTTGGAGACTTATCTCCCTCACTAACTTCAAACATCAGCTGTCAGAGCAGCTTACTGATCGCTGCATCTGTACACATCCCATCTGTACACAGCCCATCTGTACACAGCCCATCTGTACACAGCCCATCTGTACACAGCCCATCTGTACACAGCCCATCTGTAAATAGCCCATCTGTAAATAGACCCATCTGTAAATAGACCCATCTGTACACAGCCCATCTGTAAATAGACCCATCTGTAAATAGCCCATCTGTAAATAGCCCATCTGTACACAGCCCATCTGTAAATAGACCCATCTGTAAATAGACCCATCTGTAAATAGCCCATCTGTACACAGCCCATCTGTAAATAGACCCATCTGTACACAGCCCATCTGTAAATAGCCCATCTGTAAATAGACCCATCTGTAAATAGCCCATCTGTACACAGCCCATCTGTAAATAGACCCATCTGTAAATAGACCCATCTGTAAATAGACCCATATGTAAATAGCCCATCTGTAAATAGACCCATCTGTAAATAGACCATCTGTAAATAGACCATCTGTAAATAGACCCATCTGTAAATAGACCCATCTGTAAATAGCCCATCTGTAAATAGACCCATCTGTAAATAGACCCATCTGTAAATAGACCCATCTGTAAATAGACCCATCTGTAAATAGCCCATCTGTAAATAGACCATCTGTAAATAGACCCATATGTAAATAGACCCATCTGTAAATAGACCCATCTGTAAATAGACCCATCTGTAAATAGACCCATCTGTAAATAGCCCATCTGTAAATAGACCCATATGTAAATAGACCCATCTGTAAATAGACCCATCTGTACACAGCCCATCTGTACACAGCCCATCTGTAAATAGACCCATCTGTAAATAGACCCATCTGTAAATAGCCCATCCAACCAACTACTTACCTCATCCCCATATTTTTTTGTATCTTTTTTTTCTGCTCTTTTGCACAAAAGTATTTCTACTTGCACATCTATCACTCGTGTTAATTGCTAAATTGTAATTACTTTGCCAGTATGGCCTATTTATTGCCTTACCTCCTTACTTAATATGCACACACTGTATACAGATTTTCCATTGTGTTATTGACTGTACGTTTGTTTATTCCAGGTGTAACTCTGTTGTTTTTGTCGCACTGCTTTGCTTTATCTTGGCCAGGTTGCAGTTGTAAATGAGAACTTGTTCTCAACTAGCCTACCTGGTTAAATAAAGGTGAAATAAATTTAAAAATTATCCTTTGGTGGATATGATTCCCTGTTTTTACAAATCTCTGTCCCAAATGGCAACCTAGTCCCTATGTAGTCCACTACCTTTTACCAGGGCTCATAGGGCTCTGGTCAAACATAGTGCACAACATGTTGAACTACGGGCCCTGGTGGTCAAAAGTAGTTCACTTCGTAGAGAATAGGATGCCATTTGGGACGAAGCCTATGTCTCTTGTCACTTACTGACCGGTCACTGTGTCTCGTCCACACAGCATCCGCCACAATGACTCCACACTGTCGGTGCCAAGATACTTCCCCCTGGACTCACTGCAGAAGAAACTCAAAGACCTGGAGGCAGAGAACATCTCTCTCAGATCAGAGGTAAAGCCATGTCGCTAACTAACCCTGTGTCTAGTTCTGTGGCGGTGTCCTGCTGACCATACTGTGAAGGAGAGGTCAGATATTAATGTCATTGCTTTGGGGACCGAGTATTTTCATAGTAAACCAGAGGTACCAGTGATAATAGGACTGGAATAAGTACTGCTGCCAATACTTTACACCCAGCTCTCCTGCTGTGTGATGATGATGATGATGATGATGATGTGTGGCTGCATCCTGTCATCCCCCACCAGGCCAGTCACCTGGAGACGGAGACAGAGGAGTACGAGGAGAAGGAGCAGCAGCTGGTCAACGACGTCGTCAAAGAGCTGAGTGAGTAACATACACACACACACACTTACACACACACGGCTCAGGTCTCACCTCCTCTGTCCCCTAGGCCCTCTGAGAGAAAGCAAAACAGGGCAGTGTTTCATTCCAATAAGGATGTTCCCTCTGCCCTTGTTCACTCCCCTTCACACTTCTGATAGGACTGGATGTGTGAGAGCCATATGAGGAGAACTAGGTGGAGATATTACTAACACCTAGCTAGGCCGTTAACATCATGTATCACTGGAGCTACATTTTAAGTGTTGCTATGGAGGAGGTCTATGAGAGGTCAACAACACTGATTCATGGTGGATGCTCATTGCTCATGTCATTTATTTTGCCCGTCCCGTGTACCCACTAGGAGATGCCAACCACCAGATGTCCACCCTGGCGGAGGAGCTGGCGAGGAAGACGGACGACGGGTCTCGCCAGCAGGAGGAGATCACACACCTCCTGTCCCAGATCGTAGACCTGCAGAAGAAGTCCAAGTCTGTGAGTGGCCAGGCCAGTAATGACCCAGACTGCCTGCCACGGTCCAGGCCAATGGACACGTTCCAGGTCGCCTTTCTTACAGTCCCGCTCTGCAGATTCTTCTGATGTCACAACGCCTGGAGAAGTAGAACCATATTCATAATATAGACATCTTCAGAAAGGCACAGCTGCAAAGACGCCGACCTGGAACACAACTAGTCTGTTATAGCTGTTGTCAGTGTGTCGATGATGATGTGTGTGAGCTTATAGCCCTAAGGGACTAACAGTCACGTCTGTTCCACAGTATGCAGTGGAAAACCAAGAGCTCACCCAGCATCTAGGGGCTGCCAAAGATGCCCAGCGCCAGCTCACTGCTGAGGTACAGTAAGGCCTCATTAATCAATTACCAAGAGGACAATAAGCACTGCCTAACGAGACCCAATTACCACGCTAGGGATGTTTTCCATTATGCCAGGGGTGTCAAACTCATTCCATGGAGGGCCTAGTGTCTGCTGGTTTTTAGTGTTTCCTTTCAATTCAGACCTAGACAACCAGGTGAGGGGAGTTCCTTACTAATTACTGACCCTAATTCATCAATCAAGTACAAGGGAGGAGTGAAAACATGCAGCCACTCGGCCCTCCATGGAATGAGTCTAGTGGAAGTTGGGTTATATAATTCAATACAATACAATCTCTAACCATATTTAAATAGAATCGTGTTTGGTGTCCCCCTGATGCTTCAACACCATATGATTATCATTTACATTATTTACAACAATTGTGATATTGTCCATATAGTTTTCTGATAATCTCCTTGCTCGTCTTCTCTTGCGCTTTCTTTTCCCTCTCCTCTCCTCTCCTCTCTCTCCCCTCTCTCTCCCCTCTCTCTCTACTCTACTCTACTCTACTCTCACCTCTCTCTCCCCTCGTCTAGCTGAGGGAGTTGGAGGATAAGTATGCAGAGTGTATGGAGATGCTCCATGAGGCCCAGGAAGAGCTGAAGAACCTCCGGAATAAATCACTACCTCTCAGTACACCCCGACGCTTCCACTCCCTGGGCCTGTTCCCTATGGTGAGACACACATACACAGGGGTCAGAGTAATAAATCACTACCTCTCAGTACACCTCAACCCTTCCTGTTCTCTATGGACAGACTAGAGGGAGGGAGCATGAGAGAGGAGGGAGGGAGGGAGCATGAGGAGGGAAGGAGGGAGCATGAGAGAGGAGGGAGGGAGGGAGCATGGGGAGGGAGCATGAGAGAGGAGAGAGGGATAGAGAATGAGAGAGGAGGGGGGGGCATGAGGAGGGAGCATGAGAGAGGAGAGAGGGATAGAGTATGAGAGAGGAGGGGGGGGAGCATGAGGAGGGAGCATGAGAGAGGAGAGAGGGATAGAGTATGAGAGAGGAGGGGGGAGGGAGCATGAGGAGGGAAGGAGTGAGCATGAGGAGGGAAGAACAGATTGAAGCAGAGTGGAATGGAGAGAGGGCTGTAACTGGTATAGAGGGGAAATGGATTTCCTTTCATCAGGTTTTGTTTTCAACCCCATTCCTCAGGTGTCAGATGTTAACAGCATTGTTTATGCCGAGGGGGTGAGTGGACAACTTGTCTATTGCATCTCTGACTGCTTGATGTGTTGCCACTCACCACCAGTGAGGAGCAGGGAGGTAACCCTAATGCCCTGGCCACGACGTAACTCCCCAGCCCCAGAACTGTGATGTAAATGTAATGTAGAGAGAGGTAGACACCTTATCTGTATTAGCATCTAGCTGTAGTGAATGTGGTCTGTGGGGAGAAGGAGATGGCTGGTATTGACCCTGTAGAGAGAAGTAATGTTTTGAGGTGTTTACAGTAGGATTAACAGGCTGGGTTAGTTCCCATGTAACCCTGTTACTTCCGTGTGATGGATCCTGTCTTGTTTTGTTTGTCCAGAATCCATTGGCTGATTTTTGGGGCCCAGAAGATTCTCTAACAAATTAACCCAATTCAGTCACATAGTCTCTCTAGAACATGGGTCTCCAACTCTGTTCCTGGAGAGATACCCTCCTGTAGGTTTTCACTCCAACCCTGTTCCTGGAGAGATACCCTCCTGTAGGTTTTCACTCCAACCCTGTTCCTGGAGAGATACCCTCCAGTAGGTTTTCACTCCAACCCTGTTCCTGGAGAGATACCCTCCTGTAGGTTTTCACTCCAACCCTGTTCCTGGAGAGATACCCTCCTGTAGGTTTTCACTCCAACCCTGTTCCTGGAGAGCTACCCTCCTGTAGGTTTTCACTCCAACCCTGTTCCTGGAGAGATACCCTCCTGTAGGTTTAACTCCGTCAATTTGGCATTAGGGTTTACAATGTCAGTTTGGCATTAGGGTTTACAATGTCAGTTTGGCCTTAGGGTTTACAATGTCAGTTTGGCATTAGGGTTTACAACGTCACTCTGGCATTAGGGTTTACAATGTCAGTTTGGCCTTAGGGTTTACAATGTCAGTTTGGCATTAGGGTTTACAATGTCAGTTTGGCATTAGGGTTTACAACGTTAGTTTGGCATTAGGGTTTACAATGTCAGTTTGGCCTTAGGGTTTACAATGTCAGTTTGGCCTTAGGGTTTACAATGTCAGTTTGGCCTTAGGGTTTACAATGTCACTTTGGCATTAGGGTTTACAATGTCAGTTTGGCCTTAGGGTTTACAATGTCAGTTTGGCATTAGGGTTTATGTCACTTTGGCACAATGTCACTTTGGCATTAGGGTTTATTTACCATGTCACTTTGGCATTAGGGTTTATTTACCATGTCACTTTGGCATTAGGGTTTATTTACCATGTCACTTTGGCATTAGGGTTTATTTATTCACTTTGGCATTAGGGTTTATTTACAATGTCACTTTGGCATTAGGGTTTATTTACAATGTCACTTTGGCATTAGGGTTTATTTACAATGTCACTTTGGCATTAGGGTTTATTTACAACGTCACTTTGGCATTAGGGTTTATTTACAACGTCACTGCCTTATCAGCGTGTTGTCCTAGCGTGTCGTCCTAGCGTGTTGTCCTAGCTTAAACATCTCCCGGACACAAAAAAGTAGCTAGAAATATGGTGATCAGAGGTTATTTTTAATGAGTGCATTACGTGAGTGTTTAGTTTGCATCAACTACCTTCACTTAAACTACTGCAAAGGTTTTGCCTGCCAACTTTTGTTTTGAATCGTGACATTCTGGCATGTCTGCCTTGTGATTTGTTGGGAGAGTTGTCTGTCTGAAGAGGACACCCCCCTTTTCAACGTTACCAAGAGAATCTTTATTAATCACAGTCCCTAGGTCTGGGACTTCAGAGACTAGTCACATAGTACTCATCATCATTACTATTATTATTATTGTCTGTCCTCCCAGGACTCTCTAGCTGCTGAGATTGAGGGCACCATGAGGAAGGGGCTGGCTATGGATGACCCGGAAGTGGAAGAGCAGAAGTAGGCCCTCATTCAATACCAATATCTACTGAAGTACATCTAACCCCATTTTAGAGCTATGCTGATATTGTGTGTGTGTGTGTGTGTCTATGGTATGTGTGTGTAGGTTGCACCCCAAGCGTGTGTTTGAGACTGTGAAAAACATTAACCTGATGCGTCAGCGCTCCTCTCTGGCCCCGTCTCCCATGAACATCCCCGGCTCCAACCGGTCGTCCTGTCTGAACTCTGGCCGCTCCAGCTGCCTGTCCACGCCCCGCTCCAGCCTGTACGGAGGAGATATGGGGAGCATCCTCATAGACAACCACACCAACAGCTTCATACTGGAGACGCCTGACCACAGGTGCTGGAACTGGGACTGAGACATGACTCTACTCGCTGGCTGGCTCTCTTTCACTTTGAATATGAAATATATATATATATTTCATACTCCCGCTCGCTCGCTCTCTCGCTCGCTCTCTCTCTCTCTCTCTCTCTCTCTCTCTCTCTCTCGCGTGTCAACTCTGGAACAACAGGTCAGAGGTCGTCCCATCCATGTAGTTGTCCAGTAAAGTCTATCAGAGTGTAAACAGAGTGTTAAACCAGACGGTTCCCATGGTTTCCTGAATGCATATCTGCTATCATTGTAATTTGAATAGATCAGGGTTAGGGTTACTAAGCACTTTGCTGACTCTACAACAACACCACTGACAGCAATATCCATGGCTTTGCTGTGTAAACCAAGAGGGAAAGGAAGAAGTTTGTCTTTACTAGTTCCCATAGCAACCACGGTACAATAAAGCCAAACAGTAGTTTCTCTTGTAACAACTGATTATGTTGTGGCCCTGCACATAATGCTAGGAAAGTCAAAACGTCTTGTGTTGATGTCAAATGACCATTGGTGATTTTTGTTATTAGTTTTGACAACCGCAAATAACTGACTCTTTTTGTTGATGTCATCAGCCAGTCTTGTTGCTATTCACGTTGTTATGTACAGGACCAGTGTCTCATTGAGTACAGAAAACCAGTTATAGGACCTCTTGTTAGACTTGAATAGGACTAGATTGAATAAATAAATACAATGTACACAGTTTCTCCTGTCCTCAGCAAATGCAGGTTGATGGCCATGACTCATGTTGTCTTCTGCTCTATTCTCTCTCCCCCCCAGTATGGATGACTCCAACAAGAAACCAGGGACCCCTGGAACGCCGGGCTCTCAGGATCTGGAAGCAGCCCTGCGACGTCTCTCCCTGCGGCGGGACAACTACCTGAGCGAGCGGCGGTTCTTCGAGGAGGAGAGGGATCGGAAGCTCCAGGGGCTGGTGGAGAAGGGAGAGGTGGACAACGGCAGTATGACCCCCACAGAGAGCATCATGTCCCTGGGAGGAACCCACCCCTCTTCCATCTGGTCTGGGTACTCCTTCAGCTCCCGCTCCTACCTGCCGGAGAAGCTGCAGATCGTCAAGCCACTGGAAGGTGACTCCTCCCCCACGACCTCTCACCCTGCTGCTGGTTGACACACTGTGGGATTTAATTCACCATGATGAGTGCAGCCTCTCCACACAGTACTCCTTCTACTTCTGACTCACCCAGCCCCCGCTGCTGGTTCCACATCTACAGTTAGAGTTGAGGCTCACACAGTTCACACCGAATGTGGATCTAGCCGATCGTTCAGCATGCTGTGTTTTAGGGACCACCCACTGTCGATGTCTGACTGCCAAAACTCTAAGTGATTCTACATAATAAATATGTTTGCAAACTACGTTCAGAGGTGCCAAGTTCCAGAAACCGTTATTGGTGTGTCTGAGCTTTTACTTCGAGTTAGACCGGCCCACCACTAGCCCTGCCAAACACATTAGTTTAACCTGGTTTAGTTATCATCATGCACAGCAAATCCAGACCTGTTGCTGGTCTTTTTCACAGCATCGTTGAGGCCCTGTGCCTCTCATCCTATGTTTCATCAAGGAGAGATTACATTAAACAGCCATACAGCCTGTTACTCTAATGTCCATGTCAAATCATCTCCAAACATATCAGGCATCCTCAAAAAGCTGTCGAGAGATTTGCTACATATTTGTGTTATCTCCTGAAAGAACCTGAATGCAACTGTTTGAAATACAAGTTGGATACTGTGTTTGAGTCGATAGATGCAGTTATAGATCAGGTATGAAGCACACGTTTAACCAAATAAAATAAGTTCTTCACATTTTTATCTACGTTTTTCTTACATATTTCCCCACGTTAAAATGCGAAATATATTCATTTTCCAAATGTTGTTTTCAACAAGTTTTTCAGCTTTTTTTTTGTCAGATTAAATGGTTGATTGAAAAATCAGCAGAGATCAGAGGGCACTATATAGGGATGTAGGGTGGCATTTGGGATGTAGTCACTGTCAGGTTATACTGTAGTAGGAAACATCTAGTAGAGTATCTAATCTGGGTCTCTAGTGCCGCCTGGTGACAACACCATTAACATGCACAATGAATCAACACTTGTGAGTTCATTACATTATTACACTGCTATTACATTATCATTACACTATAATATACACTACCATTTATTACATTATTACACTATAATAATATACACAGATTAATTGCATTATCATTACACTATAATATACACTATGATTTATTACATTATCATTACACTGGGATTAATTACATTATCATTACACTATAGTATACACTAACATGTATTGCATTATCATTACACTATAATAATATATACTCATATTTATTACATTATCATTACACTATAATAATATATACTCATATTTATTACATTATCATTACACTATAATAATATATACTCATATTTATTACATTATCATTACACTATAATAATATATACTCATATTTATTACATTATCATTACACTATAGTATACACTAACATGTATTGCATTATCATTACACTATAATAATATATACTCATATTTATTACTATCATTACACTATAATAATATATACTCATATTTATTACATTATCATTACACTTTAATAATATATGCGTGTCTAACGTTTGATATTCTCCCTCCCAGGCTCGGCCACCCTGCACCAGTGGCAGCAGCTGGCTCAGCCCAACCTGGGTGGGATCCTGGACACGCGGCCTGGTGTGGTCACTAAGGGCTTCCGTCCTCTGGAACTAGACCTGGAGCACATGTACCTGTTCACTGACTTTGAGGAGGAGGACTTTGAGGTAGTGGAGGAGTCTGACCACCTGTCTGTCTCAGGCTCTACCCCCGGCTGTAGTGGCATCTCCATCCTCAGCCGGCAGGGCCTCCGTACCCGCTCCTCCTCCTGCTCCTCCTCCTGCAGCGGCAGATCCATCAACAACAACCTTCCAGAGGGAGAAGCCAGGGAAGAGGGCGAGACAGGCCCAGGCAGCACATCACTGTCGTCCCCTGCACCTCCAGACAGCGAGAACCAGGGGAACCAGGATCAGGCTGCAGCTGCTGACGGGGTGTCCGGTGAGGGAGCCTGCTAAATGGGTCACACAGGCACCGGACGTCCCAAGCCCTCCCTTCTACCTCAGGATATTGGGGCATTCATTGGCCATAGCCATCCCCTCCTCGCCTGCCCGTCGGTCCCCGATCCCTCCACGCTCATGCACACATCTCCAGACATACCCACCTCGTCCAGACGTGTCCAGACATACCCACCTCGTCCAGACACACGCACCTCGTCCAGACGTGTCCAGACATACCCACCTCGTCCAGACACACCCACCTCATCCAGACGTGTCCAGACATACCCACCTCGTCCAGACACACCCACCTCATCCAGACGTGTCCAGACACACCCACCTCGTCCAGACACACCCACCTCATCCAGACGTGTCCAGACATACCCACCTCGTCCAGACATACCCACCTCGTCCAGACACACCCACCTCATCCAGACGTGTCCAGACATACCCACCTCGTCCAGACATACCCACCTCGTCCAGACACACCCACCTCATCCAGACGTGTCCAGACATACCCACCTCGTCCAGACACACCCACCTCATCCAGACGTGTCCAGACACACCCACCTCGTCCAGACACACCCACCTCATCTAGACGTGTGCTACTATCATACCCCTTTTGAGTATATTGAGTTGAATTTATTTCAGTATTGTGTTTAATCTCCACCTCATATTCACACTGTTCCTAAAATCTCAAGATCCTTCCTTACAAATTCAGATTCATTTGAATCCTCCAGTTCTGATCACCACTTCCATCCACTCAAGTCATTTGTGTCCTATCTGGTGTCAAATCATGTTGTCGTGATTTTGTTCTCATCTTCCATCACAACATTCTTCATCTCAAAGGCATGAAGAACACTCAAAAAGCCAATTATCAGAGATGTCCTATGTTAGTGTAAACCTACATAGTGATGTAGTATATACGTATTACACACACACACACACACACTCCAGATTGAATATGTACAACCTATGGCCAGTGTCCAGGTCTCTGTGGTTTGGTTGTCGTGGTATCATATGACGTGATCTGTTAACAACGTGCTCTCACAGCTGTCCAGTAACTCACATGACACTACTGTCATCCCAAATGGCCCCAATTCCCTATACAATGCACTATTTCAACCATGGCCCATAGTGCTCTGGTTAAAAGTAGTATACTATATAGAGAGTAGGGGATCATTTGGGAAACATGTTCAGTCCATGACCCTGTTTCCTAGGAATTATTATGGAGTGGTGTGAATGTCACCTCATCTCCTGCCTTTGACATTGAGCTGCAGAGTCCACACACGGCTCCAAACAGTCAACACTGCAGAGTCCACACACGGCTCCAAACAGTCAACACTGCAGAGTCCACACACGGCTCCAAACAGTCAACACTGCAGAGTCCACACACGGCTCCAAACAGTCAACACTGCAGAGTCCACACACGGCTCCAAACAGTCAACACACCACTTCTCTCTAGTGCTTTTAGTTCAACCTGCATTGTGTTCCCTATGGAGAATCCCTATGTTCGAGTGGAACACTAATTCATGCCTGGGATATTAGGAATCTTCTGAAATCATTGTCATTCCTTTATCTGCCTATCTAATTGTTTTCAGTGGTTTAAAACGGCTTCTTCAGGCAAAAATACAGCGGTTTCATCTTTGCAATTGATGCAGCTTTAAATCATCCACTCTGTCTTTGAGTGTTTGATTTTAAGTTTTATGTTTAAAAGAATGTTGGTTCCTCTGCCCAGTACTAACCCTCTACTCTCTCCCTCTCTCTCCCTCTCTCTCCCTCTCTCTCCCCCTCTCCCTCTCTCTCCCTCTCTCTCCCTCTCTCTCCCTCTCTCTCCCCCTCTCTCTCTCCCTCCCTCTCCCCCTCCCTCTCCCCCTCCCTCTCCCCCTCCCTCTCCCCCTCCCTCTCTCCCTCTCTCCCTCTCTCTCCCTCTCTCTCCCTCTCTCTCCCTCTCTCTCTCTCCCTCTCTTTCCCTCTCTCTCCCTCTCTCTCCCTCTCTTCCTGTCTACAGCCCACTACCCTGGTAAATGCATGTCCAACACCAGCTCCACCTATACCTTCACCACCTGTCGGATCATGCACCCCTCAGACGAGCTGACCAGAGTCACCCCCAGGTTAGACAACCCTCTTACCCCACACTGGTGGAGTCCCAAATGGCTTCCCTATCCACTGTGGGACCTGGACCAACGTAGTGCACTACAGCATATAGGGAAAAGAGTGCCATTGGAGATGCATGCTGACACTGCAGTGTACCCCTGTAGCCACTAGGTGGCAGTGTCTGTCTGAATCGCTACCACTGCAGACAGTGGAAACCTCCTTGGCTTTCAGCATTGGGCTGAGAATGATAATACAGAGAGGATCATAATAAACCCATATTGCTGAAGGAAATAGTGACTCAGATTAATAATATTAATTAATGTAAAAACTAAGTTAGTCATGATTTCGTTCACTAGTACGTTTTCCTTAGCCCTGGCTGAGCCATGGTGTGTTTAACACATACCCACTGTCTGACAGCTATAATTGCCCCTCCTGAATAAAGATGATTGTATTGAATTGCCCCCATCCCTTCAAGGTCATGTGATGAGGAAGAGGAAGCCGCTCTCTATCATGTTGTTCTGAAGGCTGATTTAGAGCAGCAGGCCCACTGAGCCACGCCCCCTCCCGCCCTGTGGGTGAGACCTGTCGCATGTCACATGACTAGTAGCGTGGCCTCATTGTAGGGGATTTGGGGTCTGACTCCGTAGTGTTGGGGTTGTTCCGGGGAATAACAAAGCCTGCCTCGCTGTCCCCTTCTAACTATTCTGCTTCCTTTGGTCTCTAAACCCTCTAACCCCCCTCCTGTCAACTGTCAATCAAACAAATCTAGAACAGCTCCGCCCCAACGGGCTGAGACTCTCTAATCAATGACGATCAGATGAAAATGTCCTCCATAATATAATGATGGGGCCCTGGCCTTGATTCATACAATACAACTTGATTGTGGTCTGATGATTGATGCTAAAAGCTTGTGGGTGTTCATTGCTTACAGAACTATGTTTGGAACGGTGTTCATAACACTGGTTTGTATAATTACCGGTGTGTTAGCACTGTGTCTCTGATTTCCTTTGGGGGTTTTCCAGGAAATGTTATCTGGGGTTGAAATAGCATGTGTTTGGGGTAACATCCAGATAACCTTGTCAAAGAGTCCCATTGATTTGTCTGTTGGTTTCTGAATGAAATAGTCAGTGAGGTGTTAATATTGTTTTCTATTTGATCTGATATTGATATGGGCAGTGATTGGTTAGTTCATTTACTTTGTACCAGGAAGCTCCATTATATTGTACTAGTCTGCATCAGTGTGTGTGCTAAAAACGGAAACTAACATTGATGATCAATGATGGTCAGACTAAAATCAACCTATTGAATAGCTATTGAGTGGTCTAGGCTCTAGAAGGATCTATTGAGTGGTCTAGGCTTTAGAAGGATCTATTGTGTGGTCTAGGCTCTGGCTGTGTCTGTCATAGCTGAGGAGCATAGCTGACTGTATGGCAGCATGGCTGATGTGTAGCTGACTGTGTGGCGGAATGTATAGCAGTATAGCTGACTGTAAAGCTGACTGTGTAACAGTATAGCTGACTATAAAGCTGACTGTATAACAGTAAAGCTGACTGTAAAGCTGACTGTATAACAGTATAGCTGACTGTATAACAGTATAGCTGACTGTATAACAGTATAGCTGACTATAAAGCTGACTGTATAACAGTATAGCTGACTGTATAACAGTATAGCTGACTGTAAAGCTGACTGTATAACAGTATAGCTGACTGTATAACAGTATAGCTGACTGTAAAGCTGACTATATAAAAGTATAGCTGACTGTAAAGCTGACTGTATGACTGTGTGGCTGACTGTATAGCGCTATGGCTTGCTGTATAGCTGACTGTATAACAGTATAGCTGACTGTGTGGCTGACTGTACAGCAGTGTGGCTGACTGTACAGCAGTGTGGCTGACTGTACAGCAGTGTGGCTGACTGTACAGCAGTATAGCTGACTGTATAGCAGTATAGCTGACTGTGTGGCTGACTATACAGCAGTGTGGCTGACTGTATAGCAGTATAGCTGACTGTATAACAGTATAGCTGACTGTGTGGCTGACTGTATAGCGCTATGGCTGACTGTGTAGCAGTATGGCTGACAGTATAGCGGTATGGCTGACTGCATAGCGGTATGGCTGACTGTGTGTGACGGTCTGTATGTGTCCCTCTCATCTCCCTCTTTCAGCCTTATGTCGGGCCCTACTGCCTCCTGCGTCATGACCAGCAGCAGCAGCGTCAGATCTACCCCCTGCTCAACCCCTTGCACCCCGCGCCGCCTCAGCCTGGCAGCCGAGTCCTTCACCAACCTGAGAGACTCCACCAAGACCATGAGCACTAGTGGAGGTCTGGTGCGGCTCCTCCAGGAGCGAGGCATCTCTGCAGCAGTCTACAACCCTCAGAGCTGGGACCGGGCAGACTGTAGCACCTCCATCCCCACTGGGGGAGTACCGTCGCTTCTACCGCCGCGGCCCCCCGACACCCTACCCTCCACGCCGCCCAACTCCCCAACCCACCGCTCCCTCTGTGCCAAACCCAGCAGCCCCGTGGGCCCCTTCGAACTCAGTCCCAGCGCCCCGCCCTATGACAACTTCCTGGCATCGAAGCCGGCCAGCTCCATCCTGAAGGAGGTGAGGGCAGAGGCCCAGAGCAGTGAGTCAGCAGACAGCGAGTGTCAGACTGACGTCAGCGTCCACAATCTGAAGCTGGTGGACAAGCTGAAGCGCTTCAGCGTGGCTGGGGCCGGCCCCTCTTTATCAGGGGCCACGGGGCCCACCATGCTGGGGCCCCTCAGCGGCCTCCACCGCCCTTCCCACTTCTGCCCTTCTGTGGTGACCAGTCCCATAGGGGGCCTCGGCCCCGCTCTGAACGCGGGCATCCGCCGTAACCGCAGCTACCCGGCCATGGTAGGAGCCGGCATGACTATGAAGGGCCCGGGGCCCCACAGCCCCACAGACATGCTCCTGGCTTCTTCCTCCAAACTCCCCAGACAGACTAGTCTCAATGATGGGTGAATGAATGTTGACTTTTCTCTTCTGTCTGTCACCTGTCAGATGAGTTGGATGTATATATAGCTCCCTGGTCTGTGACAAATCAACTCTGTGCCTGAAAGAGATGCCCTTTCTTTTTACAGTGCATTTTGTATCAATGCTAATTATTGACTTCCTTTCTTTCTCTATTCTGTCTCGTTCTCCTGTCCTCTTTCTCTATTCTGTCTCTCCTCTCCTGTCCTCTTTCTCTATTCTCTCTCCTGTCCTCTTTCTCTATTCTCTCTCCTGTCCTCTCCTGTCCTCTCTTTCTCTATTATGTCTCCCTCTCCTGTCCTCTCGCTCTATTCTGTCTCCCTCTCCTGTCCTCTTTCTCTATTCTGTCTCCCTCTCCTGTCCTCTCGCTCTATTCTCTCTCCTGTCCTCTCTTTCTCTATTCTGTCTCCCTCTCCTGTCCTCTCGCTCTATTCTCTCTCCTGTCCTCTTTCTCTATTGTCTCTCTCTCCTCTCCTGTCCTCTCTTTCTCTATTCTGTCTCCCTCTCCTGTCCTCTCGCTCTATTCTGTCTCTCTCGCCTTTCCTCTCCTCTCCTCTCTTTCTCTGTCCTCTTTTCTCTCTGCTTACAAGCCTCAGTAAATAGTACCATGATGTGTTATTGTTTTATTGTTGATTGGCCCTGCAGATCGGTAGGCTGAAGAAGATGTACTGTAGCACCTGTTATCTGTTTAGGAAACGGAGCGCTTCCAAGCCCAGGTAAACTCATATTAAAAATCTATTTATTTTATTCCCAGGTCTAAACGTATACATGTGGAGATAAAACACTCTCTTCCTGTTAATTAGCTAATGAGTGGCAAGCAGTACCAACGAACGCACCTTAAGTGGTATTTAAGGGTGTTCAGTGGCATCATGACAATATGCACATAACTAAGACCTTTATTGAGGAAATGAAATGTTGGAGGTACAGTATTCATACTACTAGCTAGCACAATACTGGGCAACAACACATGTTATTCACCTCAAAGTTGATCCAAATAAAGAGTGGGAAGGAGCCACACTTGAAGCTAAGAGGGGTGCATGGATGTTTGCCGTGAATGAATAGGCTATGGTTTGAACTTGGATACATTGTAACAGACCAACATGATTTATAGACATTGTGTGCAGTGCGAGTATGTGAGTGTGTGTGTGTGTGTGTGTGTGTATAAAGTTGTTGAAAGATTTACTTATAGGCCTAGATAGTCTAAGAAAGGCTTGAGTCATTTGGTTAAGGTGATAATCAGATATACAGGACATTTCAACCAGAGCCCACTAACTGCTGTCTCCCAATACAAAAGGTGTGTAGAAGAGTTCTCTGGGAGGGACGCGGTTGACTTTTATGAGAGAAACATTATACAAGTTAGATTTTTCTTCTGACTTTCATCTTTCTGGTAACAAGCTTTGGTGACTGAACTGTTAGCTTTAAACTAAAGCCCCTGTACTGTAAATGAAGTTGAGGAACGGAGAGATGGAGGGAATACGTCCTAGTGCCTCATACTTTACATAGTTCCATTGTTGTTGGACTGACTGATATGTCTGCTTCCTCCCTGGTATGAGCAGACAACTGCTTTGTGTTCTGAGGATATCCTCCTGGTACGAGTTTTAACTTGAACTGCAGAGAAGATGAGCTCTCATTACATCTTGGATAGATGCAGTAAATGTGTTGAAATAAAGAAGAAACGCCTATTATTTATCATTAACTTCTGACAAAAGTAGAGAATCGTCCTTGCTGACATTGTGTGTAACTTGAATAGCCTTTGAATGTATTGATTAACAGCAGAAAATATGATGTCCATATGTGTCTGTTGATTTAAATGATGGTTTTACTGCATTTCAACCACAAAGGGAATTATTATTATACTACTTGTACATTGTAAATGGTATGTAATGCAATGAATTTAGCCATGTTAACTATTTTTTAATAAACTAGAATATATATATATATATAAGGGACAAAAATGTTGTTCAGGCCATGAAGTGGTCAGAACACTGGTTTAAAAACAAGGGTTTTGTGTTCCGGAATTTCAAGAGCACCAATTTGCAAAAAAAGGCTATTATCAATAAAACAATTGATATGACCTGCTTGCTTTGATGTCTTTTATTTATCCGTCTATGTAGTGTTGGTTGGAGTTCACTACAGACAAAATAATAACATCATGGTTGGAGCACAAATCACCAGAAATCCTCATGATAATGAAGCGTTTATGAAGACATGTACTTGACAACTGTTGTTTCATGGTGTTTCACCAGACTGGTGCCCACACAGCTTTATGAGGACAATATGGACCGAGCTACAACACGTGTTCACAAGGGAAAGATCTTGGCCTCCGTTTCATGCAATTAGATGACTATTTGAGAATTTCGGTGTTGTTGGAACCAAGTGCATTGTGTTGAGGGTCCATTACTACAGACAGCAGCAGAAATAAACCCACTACTCATTCAGCTGTTCCCCTAAGTGCTCTTTCAGTGCCCTTTTCTCCATGTTCAAGGAAGTCCTCTCTTTTGTTTGTAATTAGTGGGAACATCTGGTATGATCACACATCCACTTGAACAACAAGTTTGATATTCACAGATGGATAAAACGTAGCAGGTAGCCTCATGGTTAAGGCATTGGGTCAGTAACTGAAAGATTGCTGGTTTGAATACCGGAGCCGACAAGGTGAAATAAATCATCTGTCACTGTGCCCTTGAGCAAGGCACTTAACCCTAATTGCTCCAGGGTACAATGGTGATAATGGCCATGATTCCACTCCCTTCAGGTGTTTTATGGAGAGTTGGAATATGCAATTATTTATGTTGATTTTTTTTTGCATTATTATAAGGTTGTTCAATGAAATATGCTGGAGATCTTGTTCTATTCAACATATTCACATTTTCTTAGTGATATTTTTAGTGTCTTACAAACCAATTGATGATCAAATTGACGTTTGATTTGCATTATCATAGACTTCAAAGGAGGTTGTTGATGCCCCAAAAAAATACTCAAGGAACTGAAATGATTCATCCTTTTTGGGATCTGCACAAGTTTTCCGAAATGTTTAGTGGTCCTACATAATCCCCCCTACCTGCCATCTCTCTCTAGGTCTGTCAAATCACTGTCTCCCTGTGGGGTCTCACCATCCCCAGTCCCAACCTTCTAGCATCTCATTGAGCCTAATGTGGACCCAGCAGTTAGCCACTGTCTGTTGTAAATGGGCACCAATACATGTAATTGCCCCAGCAGCAGCAGCCCCAGCCCCAGCAGCAGCAGCAGCAGCCCCAGCCCCAGCAGCCCTAGCAGCAGCAGCAGCCCCAGCCCCAGCAGCAGCAGCCCCAGCAGCAGCCGCAGCCCCAGCAGCAGCAGCCCCAGCCCCAGCCCCAGCCCCCAGCAGCCCCAGCCCCAGCAGCCCCAGCCCCAGCAGCAGCAGCAGCAGCAGCCCCAGCAGCAGCAGCCCCAGCCCCAGCAGCAGCAGCCCCATTCCCAGCAGCCCCAGCCCCAGCAGCCCCAGCCCCAGCCCCAGCCCCAGCAGCAGCAGCCCCAGCAGCAGCAGCCCCAGCCCCAGCAGCAGCAGCCCCAGCCCCAGCAGCCCCAGCCCCAGCAGCAGCAGCCCCAGCAGCAGCCCTAGCAGCAGCAGATGTTTCATGTTTTTCTGTATTTTATTGCCATGCTTTATTATGCAACAGATCCCTCCCTACTCCCACCTCATCCTCCCCTTCTCCTCATCCTCTTCTCCTCCACCTCCCCTCATCCTCCTCTTCTCCTCCACCTCCCCTCATCCTCCTCTTCTACTCCTTCTCCCCTCCTCATCCTCCCATTCTCCTCATCCTCTTCTCCACTTCCCCTCATCCTCCTCCCCTCCTCTGCCTCCCCTCATCCTCCCCTCCTCCACCTCTCCTCATCCTCCCCTTCTCCCCTCCTCTGCCTCCCCTCAGCCCCCCTGATTCTCCCCTTCTCCTCACCCTCCCATTCTCCTCTCCACCTCTGCTCATCCTCCCCTTCTCCCCTCCTCACCCTCCCCTTCTCCCCTCCTCTGCTTCCCCTCATCCTCCTCATCCTCCCCTCCTCCGCCTCCCCTCCTCTGCCTCCTGCCTCCCATCCCACAACGAAAACCTGTCGCAAATAATTAAATCAGCTCATTGAGGGACACCTGTGCTAGCATTAGTGCAGCGCTAGCCAAGCTTTATGCTCACAACAGTGCAATCCAAGCCAAGCCATTGTCTCTCCAATGCACCCAAGTGGTACTCCATCCAATATTTGTTAAGCTGCGTGCTTTGTCTAATGTAAAAACCCAGGCTCTATTTGTCTCCTCTGTGTTCCAGTTTATCTATTTAGTGACTGAGATGTGATATTGCCTCTGTTATTGCCGCTACAATCACACTCTAAGGCTGTGTGTCTGAAAAAGTAGATTTGGAGGACGGCTCGTTAACAAAAACGCTCTTGCTCTTTAATTCAGTCCGAGTGATGTGCTGGGCTGCTGTAGGTACAGTGGGTCCATAAGAAGACAAGTTGCTCAGGGAGGTATCACTTTCAGACCTAAATTCTGTGTGCTGCTAATACACCCACTGTAGTCTCTGACGGTCTAACCTCCCTGTACCTTCTGCATTAAGAGGAGGATCTTGCTGTATGTTGCTGCATCTCTGTGGCTCAGTGATGACTAGAGCTGTGAACAATGTGTGGCAACTGTGGTCCAGCATAATAGGGGAGCAAATATGAGTCAGATGAGCAGTTGTGTAACATTATTTGTAAATGACAAATAGAGCAAGCCATGAGCCCACTAAACACACTAGACTGCATGGCACTTAGGAATACAATGAGCCCAAGGCCTTAGTGTTTGGAAACACTATGGAGAAGGATGTTATATTATGCAGACTTGGTTGATTCTACTACAAAATCTGTCTGGTTAGGTATCTGTGTTTTAAGGACATCGGACTGTGTATAGGGTACATGTAAGAAAAGCATCACACTTTTTTGTTTTCTTCAAAAATCTGTATACGTACTGTATATATATATGTATATATATATATTGCTTCATATCAGTTTTACAAACACATTTACATCAAATACATCATAATAAATATAGCTTTTGGGGACAATGATTTTTTTGTTTTCTGATAATCGAGATGGATTTAGTGGTGGTGCGTCTGTTTCTATGAGGAGTACTCCTCGTACTCCTCTGCACTGCGGCGTCCGAAGTCCATCCAGCCCAGGTAGTCTCTGTCCTTTATCTTGTGGCTGGGACCCGGACCGCTGGCTCTGCTGCTCAGGGACGAGCTCCTCTGCAATGATCCTGGAACCAGGGAATTTGAGGGGTTACTTTTCTCCAGCACAATCCTTCAGCTTTTTACCAAAGAAAGGGTGCTTGTGCATTGTTTGAATCCCAGATTGCCCTTTTAAATACTACATTATATTCTAATGCATATGGATATAAAATATCTGTCTCTGTCTGGCACAGAGACAGATATCATCTATACTGTAACAGGCACTGGAGTCTCCTGTTGGTATAACCTTATTCATTTGATTGTATCATTAGATGAAAGAACATAATATAATTATTCCTAGAAAGCATCCTGTCCTTATGACTGTTTGGGATCAGGGTAACACCACTCCTTCATGTTGGATCATAACATGTTTCTTAACCACTTTCTGTTCCAGGGATCAGGGAAGACCTATTGGATTAAAACAAATGAACACTTGTTAATGACTAAATCAGTGTTGGCTAGCTATCTGATGGAACCATTCAGCAACATCTGCTCAGCATCATCCGCTCAGCATCATCCCAGGGACTGGTGCCGGTCCGTCATTATGAATCCACTGGAGACACTGACTGTTTCATTCTTTGGCATGTACTTCTGTGTGTAAAAGTTAATTATTATGTGTGTAGATGTTCTGGCCCTCTTCAGAGGAGTTAAGGATATCTACAAACTGCACTAACCTACACAATGTTCTGTCCCTCTTCAGAGGAGTTAAGGATATCTACAAACCGCACTAATCTACACAACGTTTGTGGAGTTCCTTTTAAAATGGCAAAATATAGCCATTTATTTGATTGTTTATAAAAGTCAAAAAGTCCAGTTTGAGCAGGGCCAGATGACAGCAGCATGACACAGCCATGACTGGATTGTGACACCCAGAGAGATGAATGATGACAGAGGAGAGAGAGGAAGGATGGAGGGAGGCTTTCTTTCTCTAACAATCTCATATTTCTTCATCTCTCTGTTACGTGATGAAAACCACTGGAGGGAAGGCCTCCTCTGTCTGGATAATTCCCACTATCAACTTTCTCCTCCATCTTGTACTGTGGGACTTCAAATCAAATCAAATTTACTTATATAGCCCTTCGTACATCAGCTGATATCTCAAAGTGCTGTACAGAAACCCAGCCTAAAACCCCAAACAGCAAGCAATGCAGGTGTAGAAGCACGGTGGCTAGGAAAAACTCCCTAGAAAGGCCAAAGCCGGTTTGGAGACTTCTCTTCCTTCTCAGAGGAAAATTGCTTTAACTATAGAGATGGGAAAGCTATCAGAGTGGAGATGTTGCCAATCCAAAACTCATACAAGGTCACTGTCCCAAATGGTACCCTATTCCCTAAATAGTACACTACTTTTGATCAGAGCGCTATGTGCCCTGGTCAAAGTATTGCACTTCATAGAGAATACGGTGACTTAATACATGACTTAATATAATTTGTGACTTAGTTCATGAGTGAGGGATACTAGGATTGTGATAACATACAACCCTAGAATATGATATTTATGAAGAAACCTTTAACATTGGTCTATTTTACTTTAACAAACATTTAACAGATGCCATGGCTTACCTTTCCTGGATATCAATCTTGCCAGTAGTTCACGCAGACTGGTGTGGGGGTCCTCTGCCTCGTCCTCTGCCGGTTTGGAGAAGGGGATGAGCTGGCCACTGGAGGGTGCTGAGCGGGTGTGGCGTGTGTGTTGGGGAGACATAACGCTGCCGAGCTGGGGGGGCTCAGGCTTGTCCTCATCCTGCGAGTCCGACGGGCGCCCCAAACTGCTGCCAGAGAACGCAGCCAGCAGTACACATACACAGATGCCTGCATTCATTGCTGACGGAGGGGGCACAGAGAGAGGGAGGGGGCACAGAGGGAGGGAGGGGGCACAGAGAGAGAGGGAGTAGGCACAGAGAGAGGGAGGGGGCAGAGAGAGAGAGGGAGGTGGCACAGAGAGAGGGAGCGGGCACAGAGAGAGAGATGGACAGAACATCAGAAAAGATTAGCATCAAAAGAGAACATGAATTAACATCTCTGCATAGATCTGTATTACATTTGAGTATTTAAAAAAATACGTTTTACAAGGAATACCATGATATTTTTTCTCGTGACACAACTGAAACCTTTTTGTTGCATTATGCAGCACAGGGGTAGAAGGCAATTAGCAAAAACAATACATTTTGTTAAAACAAAATTAAAGTGCCCTTTCCCACCCAATATGAATTGACCAGTCATATAGACATATATATAGTCATAAGTTGTAGGGAAGTAATACTGATGGATGAGTCTTTCTTGTTGAAATATAATCCTGGAGGAAAGAACCAACACAATTAGGCAGCGATCCATGTTATCGGCTTCTTCAGCTTCCAGTCAGGAGAATTTACTTTTCTACCATAAGAGGCAGAAAAAACAGACTCTTCTCTGTTTAAAGAGCCATTGAAAAGTACTCTCCCGGGTGAAGATGTCTTCATACCACCAATGGACTAGTGAATAATTCATGTAGATTCAACAAACAAGAACTGTCTGGGTTGTATAGAATTAAAACAAATATAGAAGGACAGCATTCCAAAGGAAGGTTTATTCAGGCACAATAATACATCAGATATTGAACAGGAGTCAGGACACACCATCATTTCTCAAACTAGCTACAGTGAATGAATGTCGATACATTAATTCCAGACAGATTTCATATGAAAAACACAATTACGTCCTCACATAATTGACTGGAACCCAGTTGGATTATTGACCTGAACTTAAACCCTGTACTTCAATTGTAGAGAACCCATTGTGCAAGGAATTAGTCCCATGCTCCAAGTGTTCATTAAGCTTCTTTACTGATAACCACAGCGACCTCACAGCAGAAAAATTAGAAAAATAAATAGCCACACAAAGTTCAATTACCTTCAGTCAGTCCACACAGGCTGGGCTCAACAGTCTGATAACAGTAGAGGAGAGGAGTGTACAGTAGAGGGAGTACAGCTGGAACAGACAGCGGGACACTTCTCCTGAAGGTGCAGGACTGACCCTTATATACCCGGAGTGGGAGGGCCGGTCCCTGGAGCGGAGCGTTTGCATCCTGTCGTGTATTTGCTCATCGCTGACGCAGTAACGGGATAGACGCACTCTCCGCCTCCTTCAGAGAGGGACAGGGCACCACCCTGGACCCACTACACTCCCCACGCTCCTCTCTCCTCTCCTCTGATGCTGACGCACTAGGGAACAAGAGGGGGAGAGGGTCAAAGATCATAACAACCACTCCCCACACCCCCCTCCCCCAAAAACAAGGTCGTATTCATTAGGACACTTTTTTTTATATTGGGTGTGTTCAGGTATAATCACTCATAGTTTCAGTCCATTTTCTTCCATTTGGTTCCTAATGAATATGACCCAGAAGTAAGCCCCTCTCCTAGACCCCAGTCAGGAGCCTCGCCACCCCCCACCCCATCAGCCTCCGTCTCCAGACAGTGATAGGCTAATCCTTCTCCCTCATTAGAGAGACTGCTGCCTGATTAATATGGGGATGCACATCTGGCTGTGTGCCTGGGAATGAAACACAAGGCACGATCTCTTAAAGGTCTTTTCAAGTTGTCTAACTGAACGACATGGAGATTATGTTTTTTCAGGATTACGTTCATACCACAGGAGGTTGGTAGCACCTTAATTGGGGAGGAAGTGGTAATGGTTGGAGTGGAATAAGTGGAATGTTTTCAAATACATCAGACACATGATCTCCATGTATTTAATACCGCTGTTCTGGACATTATTATGAGCCACCCTCCCCTCAGCAGCCTCCTGTGATTCATACACTGTATCGTTAGAGAATTAAACATTCTTCTCCCCTCAGCAGCCTCCTGTGATTCATACACTGTATCGTTAGAGAATTAAACAGTCTTCTCCCCTCATCAGCCTCCTGTGATTCATACACTGTATCGTTAGAGAATTAAACAGCCTTCCTTTTGGTTCTCCTCCTGACCCGATACTTGCATCTCAAATATCTATAAACTGAATTACTGTCTTTGTTCAATCAAATCCTTTGTCCAGCTTCTACGATTAGTGGAGGAAACATGCTTCCTGTACTTTGAATTAATATACAGTATTCAGAGTATCTAATATTCCGAGTATCTTTCATTTGACCCAGTGAACACTATTTTATAGGAATGTAGTTTTGTCTTAAACAGTTCTCCCCTCAGCAGCCTCATACATCCAGATAGTGGTTTTAAATATAGGTTCCTTTAATATTTGTATAACTAACACATTACTCATTACTGTTGTAACATTATTTAATTCATTGTTCTTAAGCCCAGTTGACTTTTCTAACGAGGGACATTAGAATTCCACTGTACACCAATTAGCTGTCCCACGGGGATGTGGGATTCAATCTCAGATGAACAGGAATAGTGGTGTATCTACACTCTCTCCTGTGTATTTTAAGCATGGTCCTCTATGTAAATGGGCTATCATTAGCGATCCGTTGCTCTTCAGAATGTCATCGGCAGGTGGTTGTCCTCTTGGAGTGATATGGCTGTTACATGGAACAAGCTGCCACTCAGCTCTGCACGCACAGAGACCGAGAGAGAACAGACCCTTGTTGTTATAACAACAACAACATTAATAAGGAGAAAGACAGCATCTAGAAGAACATCAGTAACATCACCTACACAACTTAAAGAGCTGATATTGTTTTTGTCCCAAATAGCACCCTATTTCCTATATAGTGCACTACTTTTGATCGGGGCCCATAGGAGTCTGGTCAAAAGCAGTGCACTACAGGGCAGGGGTGTTCAACTCTTACCCTACGAGATCTGGAGCCTGCTGGTTTTCTGGTCTACCTGATAATTAATTGCACCCACCTGGTGTCTCAGGTCTATATCAGTCCCTGATTAGAGGGGAACAATGAAAGAGAAAACACAGTGGAACTAGTTTGTGGTCCAGAGTTGAGTTTGAAGGCTTCAGGGAATAGAATGAGATGCACCCAGACTTTCTGATGTGAATCTTTGAAGGCAGGGGGGCCAGGTGGGCTATCACTGGCCAGCAGGGCGTCCCCATACACCCTATCAGATCAGCCTGACAGAGCTAAGCAGGTCACCATGCACCCTATCAGATCAGCCTGACAGAGCTAAGCAGGTCACCATGCACCCTATCAGATCAGCCTGACAGAGCTAAGCAGGTCACCATATACCCTATCAGATCAGCCTGACAGAGCTAAGCAGGTCCCCATATACCCTATCAGATCAGCCTGACAGAGCTAAGCAGGTCACCATATACCCTATCAGATCAGCCTGACAGAGCTAAGCAGGTCCCCATATACCCTATCAGATCAGCCTGACAGAGCTAAGCAGGTCACCATGCACCCTCAGATCAGCCTGACAGAGCTAAGCCAGGGTTGGCTTTATCTGTGCACTAACATCCAATAAAGAGAGGTCTCTCTCTCAATCCAGAGCTTCCAGCCAAACGCCTGGATGGATTAGAGAGAGATACATCTGATCTGATTCCCTTTCAGCAGTGGTGATGGAAACATAGCAGATAGGCAGAGCTCGTGTCCCAACTGACACCCCATATGGCTCTGGTCAAAAGTACTATGTAGGAAATAGGGTGCCACGTGACGCAGCCACAAAAATGTCTTGTCCATGATGACTCCATCCCCTCCTCTCAACACATTCCCTTCATCTCTCCATCCCCTCCTCTCAACACATTCCCTTCATCTCTCCATCCCCTCCTCTCAACACATTCCCTTCATCTCTCATCCTCTCCTCTCAACACATTCCCTTCATCTCTCCATCCCCTCCTCTCAACACATTCCCTTCATCTCTCCATCCCCTCCTCTCAACACATTCCCTTCATCTCTCCATCCTCTCAACACAGTCCCTTCATCTCTCCATCCCCTCCTCTCAACACAGTCCCTTCATCTCTCCATCCCCTCCTCTCAACACATTCCCTTCATCTCTCCATCCCCTCCTCTCAACACATTCCCTTCATCTCTCCATCCTCTCAACACATTCCCTTCATCTCTCCATCCTCTCAACACAGTCCCTTCATCTCTCCATCCTCTCCTCTCAACACATTCCCTTCATCTCTCCATCCACTCCTCTCAACACATTCCCTTCATCTCTCCATCCCCTCCTCTCAACACAGTCCCTTCATCTCTCCATCCTCTCCTCTCAACACATTCCCTTCATCTCTCCATCCTCTCCTCTCAACACAGTCCCTTCATCTCTCCATCCCCTCCTCTCAACACAGTCCCTTCATCTCTCCATCCTCTCCTCTCAACACATTCCCTTCATCTCTCCATCCACTCAACACAGTCCCTTCATCTCTCCATCCCCTCCTCTCAACACAGTCCCTTCATCTCTCCATCCCCTCCTCTCAACACAGTCCCTTCATCTCTCCATCCCCTCCTCTCAACACATTCCCTTCATCTCTCCATCCTCTCCTCTCAACACATTCCCTTCATCTCTCCATCCACTCCTCTCAACACAGTCCCTTCATCTCTCCATCCTCTCCTCTCAACACATTCCCTTCATCTCTCCATCCCCTCCTCTCAACACATTCCCTTCATCTCTCCATCCCCTCCTCTCAACACAGTCCCTTCATCTCTCCATCCTCTCCTCTCAACACATTCCCTTCATCTCTCCATCCACTCCTCTCAACACAGTCCCTTCATCTCTCCATCCTCTCCTCTCAACACAGTCCCTTCATCTCTCCATCCTCTCCTCTCAACACATTCCCTTCATCTCTCCATCCTCTCCTCTCAACACATTCCCTTCATCTCTCCATCCACTCCTCTCAACACATTCCCTTCATCTCTCCATCCTCTCCTCTCAACACATTCCCTTCATCTCTCCATCCACTCCTCTCAACACAGTCCCTTCATCTCTCCATCCTCTCCTCTCAACACAGTCCCTTCATCTCTCCATCCTCTCCTCTCAACACATTCCCTTCATCTCTCCATCCTCTCCTCTCAACACATTCCCTTCATCTCTCCATCCTCTCCTCTCAACACATTCCCTTCATCTCTCCATCCCCTCCTCTCAACACATTCCCTTCATCTCTCCATCCCCTCCTCTCAACACAGTCCCTTCATCTCTCCATCCCCTCCTCTCAACACAGTCCCTTCATCTCTCCATCCCCTCCTCTCAACACATTCCCTTCATCTCTCCATCCTCTCCTCTCAACACATTCCCTTCATCTCTCCATCCCCTCCTCTCAACACAGTCCCTTCATCTCTCCATCCCCTCCTCTCAACACATTCCCTTCATCTCTCCATCCCCTCCTCTCAACACATTCCCTTCATCTCTCCATCCTCTCCTCTCAACACAGTCCCTTCATCTCTCCATCCCCTCCTCTCAACACATTCCCTTCATCTCTCCATCCCCTCCTCTCAACACAGTCCCTTCATCTCTCCATCCTCTCAACACAGTCCCTTCATCTTTCCATCCTCTCCTCTCAACACAGTCCCTTCATCTCTCCATCCCCTCCTCTCAACACATTCCCTTCATCTCTCCATCCCCTCCTCTCAACACATTCCCTTCATCTCTCCATCCCCTCCTCTCAACACATTCCCTTCATCTCTCCATCCTCTCTACACAGTCCCTTCATCTCTCCATCCCCTCCTCTCAACACATTCCCTTCATCTCTCCATCCTCTCCTCTCAACACATTCCCTTCATCTCTCCATCCCCTCCTCTCAACACATTCCCTTCATCTCTCCATCCTCTCAACACATTCCCTTCATCTCTCCATCCTCTCAACACATTCCCTTCATCTCTCCATCCCCTCCTCTCAACACATTCCCTTCATCTCTCCATCCTCTCTACACAGTCCCTTCATCTCTCCATCCCCTCCTCTCAACACATTCCCTTCATCTCTCCATCCTCTCAACACATTCCCTTCATCTCTCCATCCTCTCCTCTCAACACAGTCCCTTCATCTCTCCATCCCCTCCTCTCAACACATTCCCTTCATCTCTCCATCCCCTCCTCTCAACACATTCCCTTCATCTCTCCATCCCCTCCTCTCAACACATTCCCTTCATCTCTCCATCCTCTCCTCTCAACACATTCCCTTCATCTCTCCATCCCCTCCTCTCAACACATTCCCTTCATCTCTCCATCCTCTCAACACAGTCCCTTCATCTCTCCATCCCCTCCTCTCAACACAGTCCCTTCATCTCTCCATCCTCTCAACACAGTCCCTTCATCTCTCCATCCCCTCCTCTCAACACAGTCCCTTCATCTCTCCATCCCCTCCTCTCAACACATTCCCTTCATCTCTCCATCCTCTCCTCCCAACACAGTCCCTTCATCTCTCCATCCTCCCCTCTCAACACATTCCCTTCATCTCTCCATCCCCTCCTCTCAACACATTCCCTTCATCTCTCCATCCCCTCCTCTCAACACATTCCCTTCATCTCTCCATCCTCTCCTCTCAACACAGTCCCTTCATCTCTCCATCCTCTCCTCTCAACACATTCCCTTCATCTCTCCATCCTCTCCTCTCAACACATTCCCTTCATCTCTCCATCCCCTCCTCTCAACACATTCCCTTCATCTCTCCATCCTCTCAACACATTCCCTTCATCTCTCCATCCTCTCCTCTTAACACATTCCCTTCATCTCTCCATCCCCTCCTCTCAACACAGTCCCTTCATCTCTCCATCCTCTCCTCTCAACACATTCCCTTCATCTCTCCATCCCCTCCTCTCAACACAGTCCCTTCATCTCTCCATCCCCTCCTCTCAACACATTCCCTTCATCTCTCCATCCTCTCAACACAGTCCCTTCATCTCTCCACCCCCTCCTCTCAACACATTCCCTTCATCTCTCCATCCCCTCCTCTCAACACATTCCCTTTCATCTCTCCATCCCCTCCTCTCAACACATTCCCTTCATCTCTCCATCCTCTCCTCTCAACACATTCCCTTCATCTCTCCATCCCCTCCTCTCAACACAGTCCCTTCATCATTACCACATCCTCTTGTTTCTTTCTTTGGGAGAAGAAACGCTTGACCCTGTAAGCCGCATCACCTCCCCTTTATATACCCATATGATTTGTCTTAAAACGTCAGGCGGATGAATACTGAGATGAAGTGACATCGGGAACTTGCGTCACAGACCGGAGAGTGTGAGCGACTCTGACAAACTGAATGTCATCCTTGTTGTATTAGCTGTATGTTATAAAGCAGGGGAATGCAAATCAGAACCTGGAGATCCCGGGTACGGTTGGTTTTCTGTTCTACCTAATGATTCATTCCATCCACCAGGTGTCCCAGGTCTAAATCAGTCCTTGACTAGCAAGGGCACATTTAAATCAGCTATGGAACTGGCTCTAGGGTCCAGCATTGAGTTAGTCTGCTATGCATGAATGTTAATTCAGAGTAGCCTACTGCAGCTATTCCTTTCTCCTGTAGTACCTACCTATAACTGACCTTCTAGTATCCATACACTCTACAATATTGTGATGAGACCACAGGACAACAATGGAGCTGCTCTTGAAACACAACAGATAAAGATAGCTTAATCATTGATCAACATGGGGGGCAGAAACAGAAGAGGTGTTTTGATTCAAAGCTTTGTTAAAATGACAAAGACCGAAGTACATTTTAGCAATGATAAATAGTTTTTATCTTTGTTGTATTGTTACGGTATTTCTGTAAACAACAGCTGGGTGAGTTTCTATCAAAATGTGGGTAATAACCAAGTCTTCACAGCACTCCCACCTAAATCCCTCAATAGAGAGGTCTACACTCATGCAGCTCGAGCTGAGAACCTCCACTTCAGTGGCTGACCCTTTAAAAACCTGTACACACATACACGTTTGTTTGTGAAAATACTGCAGTTAATGTGTTTTCCACTGAATCGGCCAGTCTTTCTCTTCATATAGTTATGCATGGACAATGTACTGCATAGAACCAAGGCACAATGGGAGGAAAAAATAATCACATTTGTCACATCTTCTTGGTTCACATTATGCAGATACAGATGAAGATTGCTGATTGCAGTCCAACAGACCTCTACTACAGAGAGCAATTAAGGCTTGGATTTGTCTCTCTAAGTATTTCTAGAGCATCAGTACCAGGCAGTTGTCACGACTTCCACCGAAGTCGGTCCCCTCTCCTGGTTCCATTTGTTTTGTCTTGTCTTCCACACACCTGGTTCCAATTCCATCATTACATGTTGTGTATTTAACCCTCTGTTTCCCCATGTCCTTGTCCAGAATTGTTTATTGTAATGCTTGTGCACGTTAAGCTGGTGTGTGAAAGGTTTTATTCATTTAATACTGTACTTTTTACGGTGGTTTTATTTATTAAACCGCGCCGTTGTAAATCAGTTTTTTGCATCGCCTACGCCTTACTTCTCTGCCGCCAGTACACACCCCATACAGCAGTAAATATATCATTACAGCGTCAATACATGAAAATAAAAATACATCTACATCTAAATAAATAAATACCAATATCTTTCATTTTGTTCTTTTCAGAATTCAAATATCAAGCGAGGGCAGCTTTCATTCTGTAACCGCGATTAAAAACCGTCCCCAACGTGGCTATTGAACAAACCCTCATGCCCCACTGCTCAGCAGGCCAGCAACCCCTCTGAAGCCTAACTACAATAACTGTCCCGTCCTGACCTTAGTTCCTTTTTTATGTCTCTGTTTTAGTTTGGTCAGGGCGTGAGTTGGGGTGGGCAATCTATGTGTTCTATGTTTTTGTATTTCTGTGTTTGGCCTGGTATGGTTCCCAATCAGAGGCAGCTGGTTATCATTGTCTCTGATTGGGAACCATACTTAGGCAGCTTGTTTTCCCACTATGATTTGTGGGTAGTTGTTTTCTGTGTCTGTGTTTTCCATACAGAACTGTTTCGGTTATCATTTATTTCTCTTGTTTTTTTGTATTCTGTGTTCAGTTTATTAAATATATTATGGACACCTACCACGCTGCGCATTGGTCCGATCTCTCATACTCCTCGTCAGTTTATTAAATATATTATGGACACCTACCACGCTGCGCATTGGTCCGATCTCTCATACTCCTCGTCAGTTTATTAAATATATTATGGACACTTACCACGCTGCACATTGGTCCGATCTCTCATACTCCTCGTCAGAGGAAGAAGGTCCGATCTCTCATTGGTCCGATCTCTCATACTCCTCGTCAGAGGAAGAAGGTCCGATCTCTCATTGGTCCGATCTCTCATACTCCTCGTCAGAGGAAGAAGGTCCGATCTCTCATTGGTCCGATCTCTCATACTCCTCGTCAGAGGAAGAAGGTCCGATCTCTCATTGGTCCGATCTCTCATACTCCTCGTCAGAGGAAGAAGGTCCGATCTCTCATTGGTCCGATCTCTCATACTCCTCGTCAGAGGAAGAAGGTCCGATCTCTCATTGGTCCGATCTCTCATACTCCTCGTCAGAGGAAGAAGGTCCGATCTCTCATACTCCTCGTCAGAGGAAGAAGGTCCGATCTCTCATTGGTCCGATCTCTCATACTCCTCGTCAGAGGAAGAAGGTCCGATCTCTCATTGGTCCGATCTCTCATACTCCTCGTCAGAGGAAGAAGGTCCGATCTCTCATTGGTCCGATCTCTCATACTCCTCGTCAGAGGAAGAAGGTCCGATCTCTCATTGGTCCGGTCTCTCATACTCCTCGTCAGAGGAAGAAGGTCCGATCTCTCATACTCCTCGTCAGAGGAAGAAGGTCCGATCTCTCATTGGTCCGATCTCTCATACTCCTCGTCAGAGGAAGAAGGTCCGATCTCTCATTGGTCCGATCTCTCATACTCCTCGTCAGAGGAAGAAGGTCCGATCTCTCATTGGTCCGATCTCTCATACTCCTCGTCAGAGGAAGAAGGTCCGATCTCTCATTGGTCCGATCTCTCATACTCCTCGTCAGAGGAAGAAGAAAACCGTTACAATAACACTGCAGTACAGAGACAAGTCCTTAAAAAACACCCAAACGTTCTCGATCAGGGAGGAAAATGGAGATTCATTAAAATCCTGATGCCAGGCAGGGTACATCTTTTTCAAGTGGGTTCAAACCGCTGGAACTTGAACGTAGCCAATTACCTGGAGTGTGTGACTCAGTATAATAATGAACTTCATATTTGGCAGACATCACAGATACATTTAGCACTCTTTACAAGAGTAATTTGTGTAGCAGGAAACTAGGAGAGCAATCAGTCCCCAAGATACTCAAGAGACGAGAGAAAGGGGTAAGAGGTATGGGGAAAAGGAGATGGCGAGATGAGAGCAACAAGAGGATGTATTTTAGGATGTGGACGTAAAATGGGTGAAAAAAGTTGAAGAGTGAAGCGAGTGATCTTGAGAATAGATTGAGTGTCCAGAAAGAAGTTGTTTCCCCAGTCTTCACACCACTGACCAGACTCATCCCTGCTAGTGGAAATTCTCTGTCCATTTTCAAAACAAACATTTGATTTATTTCCTTTATAGAACTACTTTCCATAAATGATATAAAGCTCATCCAGGAGCGACCCCTCACACTAACTAGCCCACCATTAACACAGACTTTAAGGCTAAATTCCCCAGGGAAATGAATTCACTCAAACACACCAGCAGCATGATGCATCATTTACATTATGAATATTGACTAGTGCATTTCAAAGAGGGAGAAATATGCTCTAATAACATCAGACAAATTAGCCGGTGAGGCCCCTGGTAAAACAAAGAAATGGAATATGTGTGGAAGACCAGAATGTGGTCATTAAGAGACATTGATCATGAATAGGGTTGCAAAGGGAAGGAATAACACTGGAAAAGTTGAAAGTTTACCAGTAAACTACCAAATTATCCGACAGGACTTCCCAACTAACACATGACTTTGTCACAATGTCGCAAGTAAGTTGTGAGGAGGTTGGTCATGACATTACCATGTGGCAATGTTGTGACAACCTGTTTGGTTAGTAGCGATTCCAAATGACATCCTATTCCTTGCATAGTGGACTCCACTCTTAGAAGAAAGGTGCTATCTAGAATCAAAAAGGGTTTTTTCGGCTGTCCCCATAGGAGAACCCTTTGAAGACCTCCTTTCAACAGAGGGTTCTACATGGAACCCAAAGGAATTCTGCCTGGTGTCACGGGATTCTTCAGTTGAAGGAGAGGCGGACCAAAATGCAGCGCGGTAGTTGTCCATGGTTTTTAATTAGAAAACTGAACACAACCAAAACAACAACGTGAAAATCCGAAACCAGTCCCGTGTGGCACAGGCACTAACACAGGAAACAATCACCCACAAAACCCAACACCAAACAGGCTACCTAAATATGGTTCCCAATCAGAGACAATGACTAACACCTGCCTCTGATTGAGAACCATATCAGGCCAAACACAGAAACAGACAAACTAGACACACAACATATAATGCCCACTCAGATCACACCCTGACCAAACAAAACATAGAACATACAAAGCAAACTATGGTCAGGGTGTGACACCTGGAACCAAAAAAGGTTCTACCTGGCACCAAGAAGGGTTCTTCTATGTGGACAGCCGCAGAACCCTTTAGGAACACTATTCCCTACATAGTGCACTACTTTTCCCTGTTCAAACGTCTAGTAAATAAGGAATAGGGTGCCATCTGGGACACAGACATAACGACACAACATGAATTTATCTTGGTGAGAACATGGCAGTCAGTCATTCTACCACTCCCATTCTCCTCAGAAAAGACCTGGCTGATTTCCCCTCCGTTCCAGTTTTTAACTTTGACCAGGACGATGACGCTCCCTCCGACTGGAAACTTTCTCATGCACCACTTATTCCTCTAATCCCCCAGGCTCAGAGTCAGAACAGAAACCTTCAATCACCTAACGGTTTTTATTCTTCAAACAAACAGAAATACAAAAGCTCCACAAAGGAAAAGCTGGAGGAAGAGGAGTCTTATTTTATTGGACTATGAGATATTTGAAGCCGTATCATAACATTGTGAGCAATTATTTAAAAAAATAGGGCAAAGCCTATCAATTTTCATAAGGGAACTCTTAAGAGGTATCTGACTGCAGTTGTGATGTAATTAAAGTTTTTCTGAGGGATTCGGAGATTTCAGGGGCTTTTCTCTGTAAGCCCTATATTATTGAAGGTTACATTATTCTGGCAAAACTTTAAAGAAGAGGCTTATTTGAAAGAATGAACGCACAGAGAGGAAAGGATTGTCAATGATTCCATTATGATGAAGTAATTATTAACACTTTACAGTAAGCTACCGTCTACGAGGGGTTAAATGGGTTTACAAACCAGCGCAGGTTATAAACAACGACAAGACAATATTCCTCAATAACATCCTCCAATGGCCAGAAGGGACACATATATTACATGCCATTGGGCATTTTGTCACTTCCCTCAAACAGGAATAGAACGGCTTGCTACTCTGTGCTTGACTGGAGTACATGCCTATTCTACGTTTAAGATAATTTCTGCACAGCGCGCTTGAACACACACAGCATGCACAGGACAGTGTCTTACATCAGTGTCACAGCTCTTAAAGATCAACCTATTCTTAGTGATCCGTCTGGGCAAATACAGACTGAGACCGTTGTTTTCATTGTGTCTTAACACACAAGGCTTGCTTCCTACAGCCAAAGGCTTGTAATGTGCTGATTCTCCCTCAGCCTGTTCTGCTTCAGGACATATGATAGTCTGACACTTCAGGAGATTGATCATAGAAATCATGCAGCCTGCTGACTTGGGCCGGTGATAGGTAGCCTAAGCTGCTATATGATCGACCACCTCTTACAGGTCGACCACACAGCCCTAAGGAGGCATAACAGAAAGCACCAATTAGGAAACAGTAGATCCATACAAGACTAGGGCCTTCAATGATGGAACCCCACAAAAAACTGCCTTTATACAATAATATTGTCTCTGTGTGTGTGTATCCCACCCAACTAGCTATGATAATACAGCTCTATATGCTGGGACACTGAGGACAACTGTATTGTTTGAACAATTATGCCATCAGAATGGAGCTGCTAATTATTCAGCAGCTGTTAAACGCTTGTGATTCATCCAGCGCTTCATTTGAGCCAGATCCTGTCAGAACTGGATCCTATCGGAACTGGATCCTGCCGGAACTGGATCCTATCGGAACTGGATCCTGTCGGAACTGGATCCTATCGGAACTGGATCCTGCCGGAACTGGATCCTGTCGGAACTGGATCCTGTCGGAACTGGATCCTGCCGGAACAGAATCCTGTCGGAACTGGATCCTGTCGGAACTGGATCCTGCCGGAAGAGAATCCTGTCAGAACTGGATCCTGTCGGAACTGGATCCTGTCGGAACTGGATCCTGTCGGAACTGGATCCTGCCGGAACAGAATCCTGTCGGAACTGGATCCTGCTGGAACAGAATCCTGTCGGAAATGGATCCTGCCGGAACAGAATCCTGTCGGAACTGGATCCTGCTGGAACAGAATCCTGTCGGAAATGGATCCTGCCGGAACAGAATCCTGTCGGAACTGGATCCTGCCGGAACAGAATCCAGCACCTCTCAGTTTTGTACCCTTTTATTTCCGGAACCCATTTGCCAGGATCAGGTACCTCTTGTGGCATGAACCATCATGTTCACTGTTTGCAATGTATAAATCCTAATAATTAGCAATCAGAGCAACTAAATTTGGATTCCTCTGTAATTGTCACGCAACTAAAAAAACGTAACGTGAAAACGTGCCTGATTTTCTAAGAATTGATTCCTGTTGGACCGTCCCGTGTTTATGGTTTGTGCAACATTGTAGTCTATGTAGACCAACACGTGGTCATTGCTGTGGTGAAGAGAGACAGAAGCTGTATCTCTCACAGAACTACAATGAGACTCATGTTTTATGATCTCTCTCCCTCTCTGTGCTGTTATGGACATGAGCCTGCAACATCGTCATTTATTTCCTTATACAATAATAGCTGTGGGAAGTGTGCTGAAGGTGCTGCAGCACATGTCTGTCTGTCCAGAAAGAAATGAAATCATTCCCAATACTACACCAGTAGTAAGCCTAGAATTTAGCCACAGAGGATCAATAGCTAATTAAACAAAAAATAGCCTAACTGTGGATTGTGTGTAGCCCAATCACAAGGCATGCCTGCAGTCGGCAACGTGTGGCAAATCTGTCAGGGAACAGCATGCAGCCAAAACTGGCCTTTCGCAATATTTAAAATACAATTGTGGGAAAACACAGGTTGGAAAGCAAATAGATCCTGCTGAGAATAGAAGACTAATCTGTCTGTGTGTTACCAAGCTACTTCCAAACAGGCCTGTTGAGCGAACAACAAAGTAAAGCAAGAGATAGATGGGGCTCCCGAGTGGTGCAGCGGTCTAAGGCACTGCATCTCAGTGCTTGAGGCATCACTACAGACACCCCGGTTTGAATCAAGGCTGTATCACAACTGGCTGTCATTGGGAGTCCTGTAGGGCGGGGCACAATTGGCCCAGCGTCGTCCGGGTTTGGCCGGTGTAGGCCAGCATTGTAAATAACAATTTGATCTTAACTGACTTGCCTAGTTAAATAAATAAAAATAGGTATGCTTTTGGCCAGTGAGTGAGCTGCACGTCCTTGGGTGAGTCGGTGAAACTGGAAAGCTTTTTTAGAACTATAATTTCCTCCTCATATTGAATAATATGTGTTTCTCCACACTCAGAGGCCTAGGCTATTGATGCATTCAAGACAAGGTAGGTTTTATCGATCTCAGATTCTCAGTTTGTCTGTGTCTCAGTAGCCTGTCATTTTGAACATTTGTGAGGTATTAAAAGAGATTCTGCGAAAGTCTCCAGTCATCTAAAATGATGCAGAATTGCATTTATATAAGGCCACATTTCTGCCGGACTCTAGGCTACAAAGATGTACTCCATGTGTACAACTTCTGCAAGCAGCTCCACACCACTGCTCTAAGCCATGATAATGCATGCTTTATTATAAAGGTTGGGTTTTTTCATGCTTTCTGACACCTCAGAGCCCACAGGTCACCCCCCTCACGGGCTCACCTTCTGTTCCGGCACCTCCCAAATGACAAATGAAGCACCTCATGAATCATACTACCTACTGAAAATGACTGTAGGCTACCATCTATCCTGAATATCTTACAATAAAGTCTGCATGTATAAAGACTGACCCGCCAACCAAACAATTATCAATTATGAATCAAAATGTGAAAAGAACAAGTGTTTTTTTGTTGTTTTTTTATGTGTGTGTGTTTTTATTAAGTATTAAAGCACCCTTATGCAATGGGTGTAGTCGAGAGGATTGATGATTGCACATTTTTTGTAATACTTAATTACATTTTTTTTTCAAATCAAAACACAGTTGATACACACTTCTAATACAGAATTGTCAATATCGTCAGAGAGATAGACGAAACCGCGGAACAGCTCAGATACCAGTACCATTTATCATTGCTCCAGTACTGTAGAGATGTACAGATGTAGGATCTTAATTTGATCCGGTCTCCTCCAGCAGGAAAATAATCCTGCAACAACAGGAAATGTGAATTATTATGTGGATTATATAATTAATGGACATTTTTGTAGCAGTTAGTACATTTTCTGTCTGAAATTTCACAAGTGAAAATTACAAACTTTAGAAGCCTTTTTAAACCTCAAATACACTACACGTTTTAAACGTGCTGCGTTGAAGTTCTCCTGCAACAGGGTGATCAAATTAAGATGCTACATCTTTACAGGTAGCTGCAGGTGATCCGTCACAAGTGTGGTGATGAGAGGACAGTATAAGTGCTAATATCATCCCTACAGCCGACCTCTCTATCACTCATCCTCTACAGCCCCTCTGGCAACATGACACCAATAAAGACTGAAGAGGAGAACTCAATTGCAGGTATACTAGTAACAAGAGGTGTTTATGGCCATATTTGACACCAGGGAAACAGTGATAGCACTCTATTGCCTCAGAGGGTTGTAGCATTGTCGTTATAGACATCTACCCTGTCTATCATTTCCTCTGTCTAATGTGCTGTGGAAGGAGCATTAAAAATGATTAAACAAAGCTTATTAAAGGGATGCTTCACCCATATGTCATGTTGTAATTTGGATGAACTATCCCTTTAACTACTTATGAGCCCATTATTTTCTAGATGTAAAGTGTAAATCGTGCTGCATTCATAATAAATCATGGGTGGTGGGTAACCTAGCAGGCCAGTAACTGTTGGGCCAGTAACTGAAAAGCCGCTGGTTCAAATCCCAGAGCCGGGAAGGAGGAATAATTTGCCGTTCTGCCCTTGAGCAAGGCAGTTAACCCTCAACAACAACTCCTCCCCGGGCGCCGTGGGCGTTGACTAAGGCAACCCGTCGCACTTCTCTGATTCAGAGGGTTAAATGAGGAAGACACATTTCAGTTGAATGCATTCAGTGGTGTCCCTTCCCATTGTGTCCTGGCTCTAATTTGGGAGTCTTGGGGCACAGTCAGATGACAGCCAGGTTGATGAGAATGGCATCACATGATATAAAAAAAAATATTTATTTTACTAGGCAAGTCCGTTAAGAACAAATTCTTATTTACAATGACGGCCTAGGAACAGTGGGTTAACTGCCTTGTTCAGGGGCAGAACGACATATTTTTTTATCTTGTCAGCTCAGGGATTCCATCCACCAACCTTCCGGTTACTGGCCCAATGCTCTAACCACTAGGCTACCTGCTGCCCCATGTGATACATGATATCTATTGGTTGAAGCTGGAAACATTAATGATGAAACAACAACAAAGAAGTTACTTCAAACAACTAACACTGTTTTCCCCCTCAGACATCATTGTGTGATAGAAGAGCACAGTCCCCTCACAGCCGATGCTGTGACAGAGGAGACTTTAGACTGATGGATGATGTCATTGTTGCTGCCATTAATGATCCTCAAACACCCACCTCCACATGATCCACTCACAATCGATACACAATAGAGGCTGTTTGCTTTGACAAAGTCCTCAGTCATTATGAGGCCTTACCTTTTACCTGTGAATCACTAATCAAATAGTGGCTGTAACTTCAGACGAGACAGCTGGATTACAGTAGGGCTGCTGAGGGTAGAACGGCTTAGTGGCTGTAATTTCAGACGAGACAGCTGGATTACAGTAGGGCTGCTGAGGGTAGAACGGTTTAATGGCTGTAACTTCAGGCGAGACAGCTGGATTACAGTAGGGCTGCTGAGGGTAGAACGGTTTAGTGGCTGTAACTTCAGACGAGACAGCTGGATTACAGTAGGGCTGCTGAGGGTAGAAGGGCTAAGTGGCTGTAATTTCAGACGAGACAGCTGGATTACAGTAGGGCTGCTGAGGGTAGAACGGTTTAGTGGCTGTAACTTCAGACGAGACAGCTGGATTACAGTAGGGCTGCTGAGGGTAGAACGGTTTAGTGGCTGTAACTTCAGACGAGACAGCTGGATTACAGTAGGGCTGCTGAGGGTAGAACGGTTTAGTGGCTGTAACTTCAGACGAGACAGCTGGATTACAGTAGGGCTGCTGAGGGTAGAATGTCCTTTGTTATTCTCAAGTTGTCTGATAATTATTTTAAAAAAGAGAGTCCCCAGACTCAAAATAAACAGCAAGATACGTTGGTCGGCCGACCAGGATTGTAATTTCAATACAAGCAGATTGTTGACGTTAAACTAGGCTTTGACATTGATTTGATGTCTTTCAAATATTTTTGCTCAGCGACTGAATATGTGTTCATTTATGACCACTTTGATTCAAGGGGTCTATGTAAAGTCCTCACTTGGTAACATGGGGGGACAAGAACGTGGGAGCCATTCCCAAATCCTCAAAACCCAATTAAATGTTTACAGCAATCAGACTGTGGAGTAAAGTGGATTTGAAGTGGTGTTTGCATCACACTCACAATGGACTTGCTATAGTCCTCTCAAACTGGAGAGTTTGCAGAGGTTGGCTACAGCAGGCTTGTCTGTTGGTGACGTGGTCATTGGCTGGCTAATGTACATGATGTCCACAGTATGAGCCCCGAAGTGGTAGGCAGAGGCAATCAAACAACTCAGAGTTTAGATCTCAGCTCTGCACATAATGTCTGTCTGAGTGAGGATGGCTTGTCTGTGCTCGTCTAGAGTGGTCTGAAATGACTGACGGTCGTACAGACTGGCATAGAGACCCAATCTGTTTCCTCCACAACTCTGCCCCAACCTTGTGCCTTTGCCAGCAAGAGTTGTATGTCATAAACAGACATGTAACAAGTCCGGGATGAGCTATTTCTCTGGCTGGAGACTGCTACTGTCTGCCTAATGCGACAGCTATCGTCTGCCGGAAGACTGCTATTGTCTGCCCGAAGACTGCTATCGTCTGCTTAATGCGGCTGCTATCATCTGCCTAATGCAGCTGCTAGTCTGCCAGGAGACTGCTATCATCTGCCAGGAGACTGCTATCGTCTGCCTAATGCGGCTGCTATCGTCTGCCTAATGCGGCTGCTATCGTCTGCCTAATGCGACTGCTATCATCTGCCTAATGTGACTGCTATCGTCTGCCAGGAGACTGCTATCGTCTTCCCGGAGACTGCTATCGTCTGCCTAATGTAGCTGCTATTGTCTGCCCGGAGACTGTTATTTTCTGCCTAATGCAGCTGCTTTCATCTGCCTAATGCTGCTGGAGCAGCAGCCCTATTGGATGGTGCTTAAGAAAGTTTACCTAGAATCGATGTCCACGCCCCCGCAAAAGTATAATTAGCATATTAACAAAATCCCCATTAAAATCTGTCAATTTAAGCTATAGATATCTGGGGGGCTGTTCAATCCACCACATCCGCTGACTTCGCAGTTCCGCATCTGTGGTGAAAGGTGACAGAGCTAGAGTGGTGTTTGAAAATCGGTCTTCACACAAAATCAACTGTAGTCTCCAAATGGTTTGTAGTCTCCAAAAGCATCTTGGGACTCGTTTGAAGTCGGTTACAGCCGATCTGCTAATCTCTGTCTGTAGCGTCCGAACAGTTTGGGCTACACACTAATATGACCCCTCTGTGGAAAGGAGAGGCTCTCACAAATAAGTACATTTTGGTTGTTTTTCTCTAGGACAGGCCTGTCACCGGCTCCTCTCCTTGTTCGGGCAGCGTTCAGCGATCGACGTCACCGGCTTTCTAGCCATCGCCGCTCCATGTCCATTTGTTTTGTCTTGTTCCATACACACCTGGTTTTCATTCCCTAATCACACTGCATGTATTTAGTCCTCTGTTCCTCTCCATGTCTTTGTGTGTAATTGTTTATTGTTATGTGGATATTGTCAGGCGCCATACTTTTGTTATGTTCCGTGTTTTTGGCAAGTTTATGTTTTTATGTGCTGTCGTTTTTGGACCGGAATTAAAGTGCGCCTGTTTGCTACACTCTGCTCTCCTGCACCTGACTTCGCCTCCCGTACACACCCTTAACAAGGCCTCACAAGACGACTGAAGGTCCCCAGGTACTAGTTGAAAAAATGAGTGGAAGTACAGTAAATATGGAAGGGGAGCGTTGCTGCACAGCTATTTTCAGGTCTCTCCAGAGATGTTAGCTCAGGTTCAAGTCCAGGCTCTGGCTAGGCCACTCAAGGACATTCAGAGACTTGTCCCGAAGCCACTCCTGAGTTGTCTTGGCTGTGTGCTCAGGGTCGTTGTCCTGTTGGAAGGTGAACCTTCGCCACAGTCTGAGGTCCTGAACACTCTGGAGCAGGTTTTCATCAAGGATCTCTCTGTACTTTGCTCTGTTCATCTTTACCTTGATCCTGACCAGTCCCTGCCGCTGAAAAACATCCCCACAGCATGATGCTGCCACCACCATACTTCACCGTAGGGATGGTGTCAGGTTTCCTCCAGACGTGACGCGTGGAATTCAGGTCAAAGAGTTCAATCTTGGTTTCATCAGATCAGATAATCTTGTTTCTCATTGTCTACGAGTCTTTAGGTGCCTTTTGGCAAACTCCAATCTGTTTCACCTGTCTTTGTGATTGTCTCCACCCCAATCCAGGTGTGCCCATCTTCCTCATTATCCCCTGTGTATTTTATACCTGTTCTCTGTTTGCCTGTTGCCAGTTCATCTTGTTTGTTCAAGTCAAACAGCGTTTTGTGTCTCAGCTCCTGCTTTTTCCAGTCTCTTTTCTCGCCCTCCTGGTTTTGACCCTTGCCTGTCCTGACTCCAAGCCCGCCTGCCTGAACACTCAGCCTGCCCCTGACACTGAGCCTGCCTGCCGATCTGTACATTTGCAGTGTTCCAGACTCTGGTGAATGACATTCTCCGCTACATGCTGAACCGGTTCGTCTTGATGACATCCTCGTCTTCTCCCGCTTCCCCCAAGAACAAGTGGTTCATGTCCAGCAGGTTCTTCAGCACCTTCTGGAGAACTAGTTGTTCTTTAAGGTGGAAAAGTGCGAGTTCCATTGATCCACCATTCCCTTTCTAGGCTACATCATCTCTTCTGGGAGAGTCAAGATGGATCCCAAGAAGGTGAAAGCGGTGATGGATTGGCCTCAGCCTACGTCCAAGGTGCAGCTGCAACGCTTCCTGGGGTTCGCCAACTTTTATTGCCGCTTTATCCGGTGTGACAACACCCTGGACTCCCCCCTGTCTGCCCTCACCTCTACCAAGGATCCGTTCACATGGTCCATGGCCGTGGACCGGGCATTCGGCACCTTAAAAAAAGCTTCACCGCGGCTCCAATCCTGGTTCATCCGGACCCTTCCTATCAATTTGTGGTGGAGGCCGATGCTTCGGATGTTGGAGTGGGGGCTGTTCTGTCCCAACATTCTGCCCTGGACCATAAGCTGCATCCCTGCACCTTCTTCTCCTTCCACCTCGCCACCACGGAGAGGAATTACGATGTGGGAAATCAGGAGCTGGGCCCGGGGTCCAAGAACGTCAAGCCGGATGCCCTATCTCACCGCTATAACCTCACGGCTACCACCACTGAGCCTGAGACCATTCTTCCCACCTCGTGCCTGGCGATGGCACTCAGCAGGGGTAATGGGAAACAGGTCCGGGAGGCGCAGCGGTCCCAGCCGAACCCTGGGGGGCAGATAACCGTGGGGGCAGATAACCGGATGTTCGTGCCTGACGCTGCCTGCTCCCCGGTCCTGGAGTGGGCTGCCTATGGACATGGTCTCCGACCGTGGCCCTCAGTTCTCGTCCCAGTTCTGGAAGGCGTTCTGCACCATCATTGGGTCGTCGGCCAGCCTGTCCTCCTGGTTCCACCCCCAGTCTAAAGGCCAGTCGGAGCGAGCCAACCAGGACCTCGAGACCACCCTGCACTGCCTGGTTGCCGCCAACCCCACCACCTGGAGCCAGCAACTTGTGTGGGTGGAATACGCCCGCAACACCCTTCCCTTCATCATTTGAGTGTTTACAGGGGTATCAGCCCCCACTCTTCCCTGAACAGGAAGAGGAGGTCGGCATACCTTCTGCCCAGATGTTTGTCCGCCACTGTTGTCGTCCTTGGAAGAGAGGCCGGTCGGCCCTCCTCATGACCACCTCCAGGTATCGACAACAAGCGGATCGCCATCAGACTCCAGCTCCCCAGTATCGTCTTAGGCAGAAGGTATGGCTATCCATCTGGGATCTATCCCTCCGGGTCGAATCCCGCAAACTCCCCCCCCCCCCCCCCAGTTTATCGGCCCGTTCTCCATCTCCAAGATCATTAGCCCCTCTGCTGTTCACCTTCTGTTGCCCGTACCCTTCGTATACATCCCACCTTTCATGTGTCCAGAGTCAAACCCATATCTGACAGCCCTTTGTTTCCCATTTCCAGGCCCACTCCTCTCCCCAGTCTCATCGACAACCAACCGGCTTACACAGTGAGACGTCTCCTGAAGGTTAGACCTCGGGGCAGGAGGTTCCAGTACCTGGTTGACTGGGAGGGTTGTGGCCCAGAGGAGAGGTGCTGGGTCCCCACCAGGGACATCCTGGACCCAGTCCTCATCGCAGATTTTCAGCACCGACACCCCGGTCAACCAGGTATGCTGTTACAGTCACACCCTGATCTGTTTCACCTGTCTTTGTGATTGTCTCCACCCCCTCCAGGTGCAGCACATCTTCCTCATTATCCCCTGTGTATTTATACCTGTGTTCGGTTTGTCTGTTGCCAGTTTGTCTAGTTTGTTCAAGTCAACCAGCGTTTTGTGTCTCAGCTCCTGCTTTTTCCAGTCTCTCTTTTCTCGCCCTCCTGGTTTTGACCCTTGCCTGTCCTGACCCCGAGCCCGCCTGGCTGACCACTCGGCCTGCCCCTGCCCCTGACCCGGAGCCTGTCTGCCGACCTGTACCTTTGCTCCCCTCCGGATTATCGACCTCTGCCTTACCCTGACCCTGAGCCTGCTTGCCGCCCGGTACCGTTGTCCCACCTCTGGTTTACTGACCCCTGCCTACCCTGACCCTGAGCCTGCTTGCCGCCCGGTACCGTTGTCCCACCTCTGGTTTACTGACCCCTGCCTACCCTGACCCGGAGCCTGCCTGCCGCCCGGTACCTTCGCCCCACCTCTGGTTTACTGACCCCTGCCTGCCTTGACCTGTCTATTGCCTGCCCCTGTTGGAATATTAAACTATTGTTTATTCGACGTTGTCTGCATCTGGGTCTTAATTTGGTCCTGATTGGTGGTGTCCCGATTGGTGGAGTGCTGCAGAGATAGTTCTCGTTCTGGAAGATTCTCCACAGAGGAACTCTGGAGCTCTGTTCTTTGTCGCCTCCCTGACCAAGGCCCTTCTCCCCCGAATGCTCAGCTTGGCCGGGTTGCCAGCTCTAGGAAGAGTCTTGGTGGTTCCAAACTTCTTCGATTTAAGAATGATGGCGGCCACTGTGTTCTTGCTGATCTTCAATCCTGCAGACATTTTTTGGTAACTTTCCTCAGATCTGTACCTCAGCACAATCCTGTCTCGGAGCTCTACGGACAATTCCTTTGACCCCATGTCTTGTTTTTTGTATTATTTTTTATTTAACCTTTATTTAACTAGGCAAGCCAGTTAAGAACTAATTTTGCTCTGACATGCATTGTCAACTTTGGGACCTTATACAGACAGGTGTGTGCCTTTCCAAATCATGTCCAATCAATTGAATTTACCACAAGTTGACTCCAATCAAGTTGTAGAAACATCTCAAGGATGATCAATGGAAACAGGAAGCACCTGAGCTCAATGTCGCGTTTCATAGCAAAGGGTCTGAATATTCTTCTTTACAAAGACAGCCTACCCCGGCCAAACCCTAACGACGCTGGGCCAATTTGCGCCGCCCTATGGGACTCCCAATCCTGGCCCGTTGTGCTACAGCCTGGAATCTATCTAGGGTCTGTAGTGATGCTTCTAGCACTGAGATGTGCAATATGTCCTCATGGCATAACGTCTAGACAGATATTTGACATAAAGGTATATCTCTCAGAAATACACTCATCTAATAGGGTGTTAGAACATGCTAAATATTAACATAATGATCAAGCCATAGGTCTCAATGTAGCCTACAGCTACCCCTACAAATCCCCCTTATCCATAGGCCAATTAGGTTGACAAATACTGTACCTCCCTCATATGTACAGCTCCATATCTCCCCTGTGATTGGTGTACAGCTTGGAACCGATTCACTCAATCGCTACGAATCATTGCCTTGGTGAAGTTAAGTACAGACCAGAGCAGACCAGAGCAGCGCAGACCAGAGCAGACCAGAGCACAGGGTGTGAAATGTAAACGTGTGTGTGTGTGTGTGTGTGTGTGTGTGTGTGTGTGTGTGTGTGTGTGTGTGTGTGTGTGTGTGTGTGTGTGTGTGTGTTAATCATCTCCCTGATCAGCGCTGAACAGAGGAGACGTTTGGTTTGTCTTGAAATGCCTGCATGGCTAACAGGGAGAGATTGAGTCTCTGTTTCAATTTCTAGTTTCTAGTCTCAGCCAGTTAACAGACACAGACACAGATGCTTCGTCCATGTGGATTTGGTTGTCCAGAGCCACTGTCAGTGGCAGTGCTGCAGACTAGATGCTGTGTGTGTCAAATGGCACCCGATTCACTTTATAGTACACTACTTCTGATTAGGGCCCCAAGGGAGACTCCTGACTGGGCCCTTCTGGCTCAGATAAGGATTGTACAGTATGTAGGGAATAGGGTGTCATTTGGTATGCACAAGGAGGCTCTGTTGATATGGATGGCCTCTGACTAAACAGACAATGCTCTGTGGATGCAGATGGCCACTGTCAGTGGTGTGGACTTGATAGGCAGAGGCAGGGCATTATTAACAGAGGACGAGAAGTGACATTGTCCTGCCATTGGCCTTCGCTGTCTCTCCTGCTGAGTGTTGTGGACGAGTCTGGCTCAGTCTGCATGAGCCTGGATGAGTGTCAGTCTGCCATGACTTACATAGCACAGGAGGTTGGCGCCACCTTAATTGTGGAGGACAGACTAGTGGTAATGGCTGGAGCGGAATGAGTGGAACGCTATCAAATACACCAACATGTGGTTTCCATGTGTTTGATGCCATTCCATTCACTCTGTTCCAGACATTATTATGAGCCGTCCTCCCCTCAGCAGCCTCCTGTGCTGCATAGTCAACATTGCAACGCTGGCAAAATATTAGAGCCGATACTATTTAAACTTTCTTGCTTTATCAATGTTTTATAAACCCTTTAAATAACTCTACACAAAGGAAATCTGTCTATGAAAGGACCACCTACATGAAATGGTTAGGAGAATGTCTTCTGAGCACACCTGCTCTGCTAAAAGCAGTTGAGTGATTGTGATGACATCACGCTCTGTGACTGAGGCAAGTCAGTTGTGTGATGCACAAAGCACAAACCATCACTGGTTATGTGCAGAAACTGTTTTTGGTTCAAACAGCAGAGGACATCGTTGAACTGCAGAACTCAGTAGGAAATTCAATTAGAAATACATACAATACAATATATTGGTCACTGAAGTTTCATAACACAGAAATGAATGGCGTTTTGAGAGCTTTGCATCTAAACTAATGAAGAAGGCAAACCACTTAGCCTGGAGTCTGAGCGATATTCAGGCAGTGTGAATTCCACGCAACAAAACACTTCAAGTCAATGACTGTTGTCTGACATTATGGTGCAATAACAGTGGCCATTACACAGGACAGCTTAGAAACAACAAACAGCTGGTCATTACACAGGACAACTTAGAAACAACAAACAGCTGGTCATTACACAGGACAGCTTAGAAACAACAAACAGCTGGTCATTACACAGGACAACTTAGAAACAACAAACAGCTGGTCATTACTTGATAAAAGAAAAGAGCATTTACATTTTTACATACAAATTAAACACAGTGTAATAGTGGAATGCAATGTGTGCATGGCTGGTCAAATGTAGCTGGCATTTAAAAATACTGTAATCATGAATATGAACTACAAACAACCATTTATTTTTATTGTTTAGCTGAGAGGACATTCTTATCAACGGTGACCATAATTAATAAATATTGCCATCACGCTAATGATCACACTCACACATTGTATCGATCCAAGCATGAGGGTATTGGCGAAGCTTCCATGTCATTATCATCTTAATTACTTCCTGGAACAATAAATAACTGCATTCTGGTAATATCGGGAGAACAATGTAATCAATCACATTTCCACTGACGTTGAACGTACAGGATCATTCTGTGCTTAAAAAGTCATCATTTTGTCTGATGGTTACCATGTCTACATGATGCTGTCTGTATCTAAGAACAGAAAGATACTGTATGATATGAACCGCATATGAACCGACCCATATAGATGCTTTACAGATGTTCATACTATCAACAAACTGTCTGTTGATAAGCAACTGCTTTGCTAGGGTCAGCGTTAGGGTTAGGGTTAGGGTCAGCGTTAGGGTTAGGGTTAGGGTCAGCGTTAGGGTCAGCGTTAGGGTTAGGGCTAGGGTCAGCGTTAGGGTTAGGGTCAGCGTTAGGGTTAGGGTCAGCGTTAGGGTTAGGGTTAGGGTCAGCGTTAGGGTCAGCGTTAGGGTTAGGGTCAGCGTTAGGGTTAGGGTTAGGGTTAGGGTCAGCGTTAGGGTTAGGGTTAGGGTCAGCGTTAGGGTTAGGGTTAGGGTCAGCGTTAGGGTCAGCGTTAGGGTTAGGGTTAGGGTCAGCGTTAGGGTCAGCGTTACGGTCAGCATTAGGGTCAGCGTTAGGGTCAGCATTAGGGTTAGGGTTAGGTATAGAATAAAGGTTAAGGTTATGGGTTATGGATAGTTAGTTGAAATGTTGTTGACAGTGATTGAACATCTACAAACCATCTACTAGAGACTATCCCAATAAAGTGTTTCCTATGAATGTGCACCTCAGGCCTTGTCCACGTTTTACATCTGTAAGGGTGTTTAACTGGCGACAGAGAAGACAGACGCAGGAGAGAAATAAGTGTTTCCTATGAATGTGCACCTCGGGCCTTGTCCACGTTTTACATCTGTAAGGGTGTTTAACTGGCGACAGAGAAGACAGACGCAGGAGAGAAATAACTGTTTCCAACAGCACAGTTTATTTACAAAAACCCACCGGAAAACATAATAATAAAAATCAATGGGCAACATAACCCGACGCACACCAGTACAGACGTACACATACACTTACAATAAACAATCACCAACAAGGACATGAGGGAAACAGAGGGTTAAATACACAACATGTAATTGATGGGATTGGAACCAGGTGTGATGGAAGACAAGACAAAACCAATGGAAAATGAAAAATGGATCAGCGATGGGTGAGAAGGTCGGTGACGTCGACCACCGAACACCACCCGAACAAGGAGAGGGAACAACTTCGACGGAAGACAACATCCTGTCTAACAACTTCGACGGAAGACAACATCCTGTCTAGCTCAATATGTTGTGTGCTCTCTAAATGAACTGTACATTAATTGTACCTATTATTTAATTCAGGCCATATGAGTGAAATTGTTAAGAAACATGAACAGCTATAATCCTTATCACTGTGATATAATTACTATTAAAGTACAATACAACACACCATACAATACACAATACAGTACACAATACAATACACAATACAGTACACAATACAATACTCAACACAGTACACAATACAATACACAATACAGTACACAATACAATACACAATGCGATACAATACAATACACAATAACGTACTAAATACACACTACAATACTCAATACAATACACAACACATTACGGCAGGTAGCCTAAAGGTTAGAGCGTTGGGTCAGTAACCCAGAGGTTGCTAGATCAAATCCCAGAGCTGACAAGGTAAAAAATCTGTTGTTTTGCCCTTGAACTGTTCCCTGGTAGGCTGTCATTGTAAATAAGAATTTGTTCTTAACTGACTTGCCTAGTTAAATAAAGGTAAAAAGTACAATAGAGACATGTCTTTTTACATACAACACATGTAGTAGGTATTCTTTTCTCACTCTCGTGTCTAAAGCCTTCGTCTCGTGTCAGCTTGAGCAACTAAAGAACACATTTAACCTTACGACACACTGGATTTTATTGTGGATGACACTTTGACATTTGTAAACCACAGTAGAAATGGCGAGCCTGATCCTCAACGACAGATTTTCCACACTTTAGGCTCACACATTATTATTTTATTATTTAACCAGGCAAGTCAGTTAAGAACAAATTCTTATTTACAATGACAGCCTAAGAACAGTGGGTTAACTGCCTTGTTCAGGAGCAGAACGACAGATTTTTACCTTGTCAGCTCAGGGATTTAATCAAGCAACCTTTCGGTTACTAGTCCAAAGCTCTAACCACTGGGCTACCTGCCGCCACGCGTGGCTGGATTACCTCCACTGTTTTTGTTAGAACGTTTGAGTCACTCAGATAGCATAAGAACACGGCATGAGCGATGGAAACATTTGTAGTTTTGCAGAAAATGTGTTTGAAAAGGGCTAAATAACAGCCTGTTAAATAGCATTCTCTTATTGTGAGTGTCACATTTGTTTAGCACTATCTTGCTTGGAAGCTCGGATATACATATTTTAGAGAAAAGTTATCGATGCTTCAGAGCACAAGTCCAGCACTTGTACCTCTAGCTCTATGTAATCTGATGTGTGAAACACTAAAACACTCAGCCAAGAATATAGAGAGGAGAGAGAGAGAGAGAGAGAGGGAGAGGGGGGGAGAGGTGCCTCAGGCCAGGCGTGTGTTGCCTGTAGATTTCTAATGTCTGCTGATGTCACGCATCTCATTATGGCACCCTTGAACTCGAAGAATGGTAAAGTGCCATCCTGCGCCTGTCTGTCTTCATCCGTGTAATGTTTGTAACACAATCGTTCCACTTACATCCTGTATGAATAATACCATTTCAAATTACGGTTCACACGAATGTTATTGTCAATAATAGTGCCAAAACTCATCACACATCACACACTGGCTTCAGGACACAATTAAAGAAGCCCTGGATCCAGCTAATCTTTGTCAGCGGTCAATTAAATCATCATCTCTAGCCAAAAGCTACGTCAAAAACTGACCTCATTCAAGTCACGCAGATGAAAAGGCACAGAATTCAAATGTCACATTTTTGAATGAGTGTTAATCATTGTTGTTGTGTAAATTTGGATCACAAGCTGTCTCGAGCTATCTGGTTGGCTCCCGAGCTGTCTGGTTGGCTCCCGAGCTGTCTGGTTGGCTCCCGAGCTGTCTGGTTGGATCCCGAGCTGTCTGGTTGGATCTCGAGCTATCTGGTTGGCTCCCGAGCTGTCTGGTTGGATCTCGAGCTGTCTGGTTGGCTCCCGAGCTGTCTGGTTGGATCTCGAGCTGTCTGGTTGGATCCCGAGCTGTCTGGTTGGATCCCGAGCTGTCTGGTTGAATCCCGAGCTGTCTGGTTGGATCCCGAGCTGTCTGGTTGGATCTCGAGCTATCTGGTTGGCTCCCGAGCTGTCTGGTTGGATCTCGAGCTATCTGGTTGGCTCCCGAGCTGTCTAGTTGGATCTCGAGCTGTCTGGTTGGATCCCGAGCTGTCTGGTTGGCTCCCGAGATGTCTGGTTGGATCCCGAGCTGTCTGGTTGGATCTCGAGCTGTTTGGTTGGATCCCGAGCTGTCTGGTTTGCTCCCGAGCTGTCTGGTTGGATCCCGAGCTGTCTGGTTGGCTCCCGAGCTGTCTGGTTGGATCCCGAGCTGTCTGGTTGAATCCCGACCTGTCTGGTTGGATCCCGAGCTGTCTGGTTGAATCCCGAGCTGTCTGGTTGGATCCCAAGCTGTCTGGTTGGACCCGAGCTGTCTGGTTGGATCCCAAGCTGTCTGGTTGAATCCCAAGTTGTCTAGTTGAATCCTGAGTTGTCTGGTTGGGTCTCAAGTTGTCTGGTTTAATCCCAAGTTGTCTGCTTGTGTCAGTCATGTAATAGGGAGAAATTAATCCATGAAGATGTTGTGTATCTCAGATCAGTTTGAATTTTCTGGTAGATTTAAGAGACATTGACACATTGTTTTCCGGTTTCTGATACGGCTCCTTCACCGCCCCTGTGTCTCCTCCATTCTATTTGCTTCAGTGACATTCTCATTGGTGATCAAATAGTTATAAAACCATTGCAGGGACAGCTTAGTCATAAACTTGATTTATGAAACTACCTTCAATCATAGATTAGTCAAAATAGAATCATTAATGATTGCCACCTGATTTCTGTCAACAAATCTGTGTTGAATCAAGTATATTTTCCACCACTATGTACATACAGCTTTACGTCCCAAATGGAACCCAATTCCCTACATAGCGCACTATTTTTTTTACTGGGGTTCTGAACAAATGTAGTGCATTATGTAGGGAATAGGGTGCCATTTGGGACGGGTCCCAAGTATATTTCCATAATATTCACCAGAACAGGTGCTCTCTAAGGGTATTTTATCATCAGTATTATAGTTTATTATCAGTGTTATAGTTTATCATCAGTGTTATAGTTTATCATCAGTGTTATAGTTTATCATCAGTGTTATAGTTTATCATCAGTGTTATAGTTTATCATCAGTGTTATAGTTTATCATCAGTGTTATAGTTTATCATCAGTGTTATAGTTTATCATCAGTATTATAGTTTATCATCAGTGTTATAGTTTATCATCAGTGTTATAGTTTATCATCAGTGTTATAGTTTATCATCAGTGTTATAGTTTATCATCAGTGTTATAGTTTATCATCAGTATTATAGTTTATCATCAGTGTTATAGTTTATCATCAGTGTTATAGTTTATCATCAGTGTTATAGTTTATCATCAGTGTTATAGTTTATCATCAGTGTTATAGTTTATCATCAGTGTTATAGTTTATCATCAGTGTTATAGTTTATCATCAGTGTTATAGTTTATCATCAGTGTTATAGTTTATCATCAGTATTATAGTTTATCATCAGTGTTATAGTTTATCATCAGTGTTATAGTTTATCATCAGTGTTATAGTTTATCATCAGTGTTATAGTTTATCATCAGTGTTATAGTTTATCATCAGTGTTATAGTTTATCATCAGTATTATAGTTTATCATCAGTGTTATAGTTTATCATCAGTGTTATAGTTTATCATCAGTGTTATAGTTTATCATCAGTGTTATAGTTTATCATCAGTGTTATAGTTTATCATCAGTGTTATAGTTTATCATCAGTGTTATAGTTTATCATCAGTGTTATAGTTTATCATCAGTGTTATAGTTTATCATCAGTGTTATAGTTTATCATCAGTATTATAGTTTATCATCAGTGTTATAGTTTATCATCAGTGTTATAGTTTATCATCAGTGTTATAGTTTATCATCAGTATTATAGTTTATCATCAGTGTTATAGTTTATCATCAGTGTTATAGTTTATCATCAGTGTTATAGTTTATCATCAGTATTATAGTTTATTATCAGTGTTATAGTTTATCATCAGTGTTATAGTTTATCATCAGTATTATAGTTTATTATCAGTGTTATAGTTTGTCATCAGTGTTATAGTTTGTCATGAGTGTTATAGTTTTATTGTCATGAGTGTTTCAGTTTTGATATAATATTTTGTGAGTAGTGTACGGTTTACTACAATAGTACATAATTTATAAATCCTAACTATGGTTGAAGTATCCCTCAAAAATCAAGCTGTACCTTTTAAATGTTCTCATACATGTCCGTCATTGTCTTTACGTGCCCCCCGTTGCAAAAAATACAACAGGTCCTAACTTAGGTCAAACACCACTTACAGTCATTCATCTCTTTAGACCCAGGTATATATCTTAGTAGCACATGGTGTGTGTCCTGTCTTCTCTAAGATGTAGTAGTGAAACAAACATTCTGAGCCAGAGCTAGAGGTATTTATGTTACAAAAATGCTTGGGTCTCACAGGGTGATCATCTTAAAAAGTAATCTTCTTATAGAACTGGGAAAAGGAGGGTAAATATGATGAATATGAATGAAATAATGAGTATTCAACAACTAAGTTGACCCATTCTAACCCATTCTGCCACAAGATTGCTTAGAGCAGCAGAGAGCAAGGCAGTGAGTGAGTTTTGTTGCTTTGCTTTAAGTCTATGAGGCTATACTGGGGGTGCCAATTAGTATAATATGTGACGGAAAAGTTATTTACAGCTTTTTTATGCCTTGTCCTGAGCAGACATGATCTCTAGCTGATCTCTTTGTTCATATGTCTTTATGTAATTCAGGAAACGGCATAAACATAGCTCATTTTAAAGATGATAATATAGAATTATCTTTAGGCCTCAGTCAAAACACTGACAAAGGTGCATTTGGAATGGTAATTCTTTGTTTACATTTGCTCAAGTTAATATGACAAATCAGAACATATTCTGTGTGGTAAAAATGTTTGTCTCTCAACAAGCAATTATTGTCTAACTGTTAACAAATAATTAGTGTTTGTAGAACAAGCCTTAATTAACCATGTTTAATTATCACCTAAATCCGTCTTATTTTGTGCATATCTTCATTAGGAATATTGCTCATGAAATTGGTTTTGTAATGAATGTAACAATATCTGGAATTATTAGCAGCTTCAGATTCAAAATCAATCTGAATTCTCACGTTGATGAAAACCTGCCTAGAGAGGCAACCTACGGATGAGTCCAACAATTAGAACTGGTCCTTTCCCTGTCTAATTATAACCTGGGTTTACATTCATACCCACACAAACAAGGTGCAGTGATGACAATGTGTAATGTCAGTGCTGTGATGTCAGTGTGTAATGTCAGTACAGCATCTGTATAGTGTCTGGAGCAGGCAACATTCCCTTTGGGCATATTGCTCATTGCATGGCACCACTCTGCAATGCAAACAGAAATGGACTCCTCCACTTCTCCACTTCTGCTGCCTGCTGTGCAGTGTAACTCCCTCATACACTCTCAGTCAGGGTAACAGAATGCAGAGCGATGGGGAGGGGGGATATCAAAGGAACCAGAACATTCAAGGCTCCTCTTTGATGGTTATTCCGAGCGTATACGTCTGTCAATACTCCAGGGGCCCCGTGGCACAGGTTGCTTATTAGTGGCTCTGGGCTCCCAAAGTTCAATAAAACATCAGCTGCTAGGGAGGACCCTACAGGCCCCTACAGATGGTCAGTCCCCTGGCACTGCCTCTGGTCAAAACACACTCATCAGGCATTCATCCTCTCCCCCCTCTCTCTCTCTCTCTCTCTCTCTCTCTTCCTTTTTCATTTTTTTCTCTCTCTTTTTCTCTCTCTCTCCCTCCTGCCTCGAGGCACAGTTGGAAGATGTCAGTGAAATCGGGTGACTGTGGAGTTCAAAGCAATTTGAGGCATTTCTATTCAGTCCTCCGAGGATAAACTCAATCTCTCAGAACAGTGGAGCATCTTCAATGCCTCAAGGGCTTCGCTCCCCCATAAAATGGCACCTTCAATTTTCCCCCTCTCTTTACTTGAGTAATACAGTTGGAGAAGTGGAGAAACACCTTCAACAGCATCAGGTACATCGTAAGTCTACTTTTTAGTCAACTGTCTTGAGTCTTTTGTTGATGTGTGGGATACTTTCCCATTGCTGTCTCTTACCTGTAACATGCAATAGAGCAGAGTGCTTGACTTGGACGGAAATAGGTACCGGTTAAAAAACAAAACCATTTTTTGATTGTTGGAGATAAAAGACTGTGAAAACACCAGGAAATCAGCTCCAAGTAATTTCCCATGGTTGGACATAAAAGACTGTGAAAACACCAGGAAATCAGCTCCAAGTAATTTCCCATGGTTGGAGATAAAAGACTGTGAAAACACCAGGAAATCAGCTCCAAGAAATTTCCCATGGTTGGAGATAAAAGACTGTGAAAACACCAGGAAATCAGCTCCAAGTAATTTCCCATGGTTGGAGATAAAAGACTGTGAAAACACCAGGAAATCAGCTCCAAGTAATTTCCCATGGTTGGAGATAAAAGACTGTGAAAACACCAGGAAATCAGCTCCAAGTAATTTCCCATGGTTGGAGATAAAAGACTGTGAAAACACCAGGAAATCAGCTCCAAGTAATTTCCCATGGTTGGAGATAAAAGACTGTGAAAACACCAGGAAATACATATATATGTTCCATGGTTGGAGATAAAAGACTGTGAAAACACCAGGAAATATATATATATGTTCCATGGTTGGAGATAAAAGACTGTGAAAACACCAGGAAATATATATATATGTTCCATGGTAGGAGATAAAAGACTGTGAAAACACCAGGAAATATATATATATGTTCCATGGTTGGAGATAAAAGACTGTGAAAACACCAGGAAATATATATATATGTTCCATGGTTGGAGATAAAAGACTGTGAAAACACCAGGAAATATATATATATGTTCCATGGTAGGAGATAAAAGACTGTGAAAACACCAGGAAATATATATATATGTTCCATGGTTGGAGATAAAAGACTGTGAAAACACCAGGAAATATATATATATGTTCCATGGTTGGAGATAAAAGACTGTGAAAACACCAGGAAATACATATATATGTTCCATGGTTGGACATAAAAGACTGTGAAAACACCAGGAAATCAGCTCCAAGTAATTTCCCATGGTTGGAGATAAAAGACTGTAAAAACACCAGGAAATATATAAAAATGTTCCATGGTTGGAGATAAAAGACTGTAAAAACACCAGGAAATCAGCTCCAAGTAATTTTCATTTTGACATCTGTTTCCAAGTATTCCCACACATAGTAGAGAGACGTGATTATATACAAATATAAACAAGGTTTTAAATTATGTTTAGTTTAATATTATATCTGTTTGTGCTTCTTACAGTCTACAAATGATTAGTAATTATGTTCCGGCCCCCTGACCATCCGCTCAGCCTGCGGCTGAATCTAGTTGATGATCCCTGCAGTAAAGCAACCTCCCTCAATGTTTTTCCCCATAATGCCCTTTTTCCTTTGCCGTGAACAAAGGTGAGTGGTGACTTTACTTGATGTATTAGCAGGTTGTTTTCCAATTTAAACTCAGACTGGTGGTTATTATATTATTACAAATCCTCAGTGTAGCTCTGTACTCACCTCTACCCCTTGTTGAAGGTGGCAGGGCCCACCTATTGCTGGTAAACAAGCAACTTTATCAAATAATGTACAAAAAACTCTATTTTTCACTCAAAGGAATTATATTCCCTTACAACTTTGGCTATGGTGAATACTTACTATGAAGAACTAGGACACCGTGTGTTTGCAACACCTTATCTCTACAGTATTACCTACTGTATGACCTGTCCTCAAATCTCCACAACCTAATTCAGAACATGAAGAGCTTGTAGAAGAGGAGCCATACGTGCCTATCGCTCAATGAATCCCTGAGAATATTCCTCTGTAGGTTTGTGCTTCTTTCTCTTATTGGCTCAGCAGGTCACTACAGTGTGTGTTGTTAAAGTTGGACAGCCCTGGAAAGTAGATGTGGACACCCTAATGACAATACAGTCAACAGGGCTAAAAACAGCCTCTATCAAACAGCAACTGTCTGTGTCTGCAGGAGAAGCACAGACCGATATGATTGGACAAAGCAGATACATCACTTTCCCTTGTTCTAAGCCGGCATGCGTTTTAATGGAACACTTTATCCTAATGGCCAAGGCTGTGCACAGGTTCTCTCCGGGGTAGGATGTGTGTCTGTGCAGTCCAAAGGGCCTCTGGGTCCAATAAAAGCTTCACCTCCTTTCCGTAATGACTTCCTTGTCTATTGCAAATTACAGTCATTCCATGTAATTGCTTAGATTGTAAATTACAACAAGAAGCGTTCACTTCTTGCAGGCCAAGCTTGGCCAGAGTATCTTTATTGAAATATGTCAATGTGTTATTTGCGCTCGTTAATCTAATATCCTGATAGTCACACATTGTTCAAGTCTGAAGCAGGATGTACCGTGACAAGGGTAGGTGTCACGGCCATCGTTCAAGGAAGACCAAGGTGCAGTGTGGTGAGCGTACATTTTCTTTTATTTTGTAAAATGTCGTCAACAGAACAAGAAATAACAAAAACGACCTTGAAGCTTACAAGGGCTATAGTGCCCCTAACAAAGACAACTTCCCACAAAGACAAAAGGGAAAAGGCTACCTAAGTATGATTCCCAATCAGAGACAACGATAGACAGCTGTCCCTGATTGAGAACCATACCCAGCCAAAACATAGACATACAAAAACATAGAAAACTGAACATAGAATGCCCACCCAAATCACACCCTGACCAAACCAAAGAGACATAAAAAGGCTCTTTAAGGTCAGGGCGTGATAGTACCAAAACCTGAACCTATAGAGGGTCCGGGTGGGCATCTATCCGCGGTGGCGCCTCTGGTGCGGGACGTAGACCCCGCTCCACCTCTAGCTCACCCCACTTTGGTGGCGCCTCTGGTGCGGGGACCCTCGTCGCCTACCCCGGACTGGGGACCCTCGTTGCGGGCCCCTGACTGGGAACCCTCGTTGCTGGCCCCGGCCTGGGGACCCTCGCTGCGGGCTCCGGACTGGGGACCCTCGCTGCGGGCTCCGGACACTCGCTGCGGGCTCCGGACTGGGGATCCTCGCTGGAGGCTCCGGACTGGGGACCCTCCCTGGAGGCTCCGGATTGGAGGCCGTCGTTGGAGGCTTCGTGCCATGGATCATCACAGGAGGCTTCGTGCCATGGATCATCACAGGAGGCTTCGTGCCATGGATCATCACAGGAGGCTTCGTGCCATGGATCATCACAGGAGGCTTCGTGCCATGGATCATCACAGGAGGCTTCGTGCCATGGATCATCACTGGAGGCTTCGTGCCATGGATCATCACTGGAGGCTTTGTGCCATGGATCATCACTGTAGGCTTTGTGCCATGGATCATCACTGTAGGCTTTGTGCCATGGATCATCACTGGAGTGAGGAGACGTATGGGCAGCCTGGTGCGTGGAGCTGCCACAGGGCTCACCAGGCTGGGGAGACATACAGGAGGCCTGGTTCTGGGAGCAGGCACAGGACTCACCAGGCTGGGGAGACATACTGGAGGCTTGGTTCTTGGCGGTAAGCACGAGTAGTTTGCTCAGGTCTCCAACCTGACTCGGCCAATCTCCCCGTGTGCTCCCCCCCAAAAAAATTGGGGGGCTGCCTCTCGTGCCTGCGTCATTGCCGTGACTCCTGGTATCGTTGTCGTTCCTCCCTTGCTACTTCTCTGCCTGTTTCCATGGCAGGGTCTTGTCCCCTGCCTTAACCTGCTCCCATGTCCAAGATGTCCTCCACTCTCTTCTCCCGGGCCCAGGATCCATGCTCCTACTGGCCACGCTGCTTGGTCTTTTGGTGGTGGAAAGTTCTGTCACAGCCGTTGTTCAAGGAAGACCAAGGTGCAGCGTGGTGAGCGTAAATGTTCTTTTATTTAGTCAAATGTCGCCAACAAAACAAGAAATAACAAAAACTACCGTGACGCTTGCAAGGGCTATAGTGCCCCTAACAAAGACAACTTCCCACAAAGACAAAAGGGAAAAAGGCTACCTAAGTATGATTCCCAATCAGAGACAACAATAGACAGCTGTCCCTGATTGAGAACCATACCCGGCCAAAACATAGAAATACAAAAACAAAGAAAACAGAACATAGAATGCCCATCCAAATCACACCCTGACCAAACCAAATAGAGACATAAAAAGGCTCTCTAAGGTCAGGGCGTGACAGTAGGACAATGTTACCTGACACAAGTTTGTACTGTACACCTGAGCATCCATGATTGAACCCCCAGAGCTGTCCTGGGTCTTTATTGATTCTAACACTGGGGATATCCTGAATTGTATGGGGTATGGGGCGGCAGGTAGCCTAGCGATTAAGAGCTTTGGGCCAGTAACCGAAAGGTCGCTGGTTGGTCAAATCCCAGAGCCGACTAGGTGAAAAATCTGCCGATGTGTCCGTGAGCAAGGCACTTAACCCTAATTGCTCCTGTAAGTAGCTCTGGATAAGAGTGTCTGCTAAATGACTAAGTAAGTTACTGTCTTTAGGAGACCACTTCCATAGTGCAGTTCAACCCTCCATCTTTGCCATAATTAGAGGGGGCTTTCCTTAGCTTGGCATCCAAGCTGATTTCACTATATTTTAGTGTTGTTTCAAGTCAAATAATGTTGAGGACAGTGTTGAGTCTGGTTTAACCAGGCTAGTTGTCACTAACTTGCCACATATCAATGGTGCTGTAGCATCCACAATGACTTGTCTCAGAGTTGTGATGATAGTCTCTGGGGAGCTATCATTAAGGCACTGTCTGATTCCCGTCACTAACACAGAGAGGCTGCTGCCTACATACAGACTTCAAATAATTGGCCAACTTAATAAATGGATCACTAGTCACTTTAATAATGCCACTTTAATAATGTTTACATATCTGGCATTACTCATCTCATATCATCTCATATATCGTATTTTATACCATCTATTGCACTTTCCCTATGCTGCTCTGTCAGTGCTCATCCATATATTTACATGTATATATTCTTATTTCATTCCTTACTTAGATGTGTGTGTATTAGGTAGTTGTTGTGGAATTGTTAGATTACATGTTAGATATTGCTGCACTTTCGGGACTAGAAGCACAAGCATTTTGCTACAGGCGCAATAACATTTTCTAACCATGTGTATGTGACCAATAAAATTGGATATGATTTTGATTGTGCACCCCAAGCAGTTACCTAGGATCCTCTGCTCCAAATCACAGTGGAATCGACTACCAGACCAACAGAGCCACTTTATCTCAAGAACTGACGTAAACGCATTAAATAATAATGTCCTCGTTTTCTTGTTAAAAATGGTATTGGTGTAATGATGACTCACTTAGCCAGAATGTCTAAATTTCCCCTGTGCCCAAATACATAAAATAGTCATCCTTTCCCATTCTCCACAGTCAATCACAATTCCACCTGAACCTGAGTAGTTTATCTCTCTGTCTCAGCGTCATCATTTCCTTCAAGTCAGAAGTTCAGGAGAAGTGTGGCAGTTTTAGGAGATACTGCCCTGTTATATTCTCCTTTGACTGTCCTCATACCTTTCTTTAGTTTCCTTTTTAAGAATTTATACAATATTGTCTGACATTTTAATGAAAATTGTTTTGTGAGGGATTGTGAGTGAAAACATATAGCCACCACCTTTGAAAAAGTAGACAGTATGTGTCAAATATGTGTCAGATATTGGTAAAAAAAATTGCCTCAGTCCGTAGCACAGCTTGATCATATTGTTATGTTACATCTTCCATTGACCTTTTCACAATTATATCCAATACTGTGTGACATCTATACCTGACAGAGAGTCTGAGTTAACTTTGACATTTCACTGAAAAGTATTCTTCAGGATTGAGAGGGAAAACATATTGTGAATTAGAACCCTTACCCTTTCACCTTCCCCCAGCATCGTGGTTAGAGCACTGGGCCAGTAACTGAAAGGTTACAAGTTCAAATCCCTGAGATGACAAGGTAAAAATCTGTCGTTCTGCCCCTGAACAAGGCAGTTAGCTCACTGTTCCTAGGCTGTCATTGAAAATAAGAATATGTTCTTAATAACTAACTTTCCTAGTTAAATAAAGGGTTAAAAAAAAGTTTGATAAACAATAAAAAACAACTCTATCTGTGAGTTTAACCATATACTACATTGCAGAGCTGAGCTGCATATGAATCTAACCAATCCCCATACACCGTCTGCTGGCCCTCTCTCATGAGTAACGGGGAGCTATTGTATAGTGAGAACAGGATGAGACCCTCATGGGTTAGAATACTCCAGGAACAAGGAATACAGGAATGTCCCACTGGTAATATACATACAAACACAGCCATCAGTGTGCTGAGACTGTATAATTAGGATCTCAATGATTCTAAACAGTTGTTCTACAGAGTAATATTACAAATGTTCCATATTGTTATCACTCACTTTCAAACTAATTTGTTGATGGAAAAAAAATGTCCTAAAATGTTTATGCTTGAATCAAGATAGTTATTATTTGGTACACATCTTAAACTTTGAAATACAGAACCAGTCAAAGGTTTGGACACACTCATTCAAGGGTTTTTCTTTATTTGTAATATTTTCTACATTGTAGAATAATAGTGAAGACATCAAAACTATGACATAACACACATGGAATCATGTAGTAACCAAAAAAGTGTTAAACAAATAAAAAAATATGTTCGATTTTAGATTCTTCAAAGTAGCCACCCTTTGCCTTGATGACAGGTTTGCACACTTTCGGTATTCTCTCAACCAGCTTCACCTGGAATGCTTTTCCAATAGTCTTGAAGGAGTTCCCACATATGCTGAGCACTTGTTGGCTGCTTTTCTTCACTCTGCGATCCAACTCATCCCAAACCAGGACAGGTCATCTGATGCAGCACTCCATCACTCTCCTTCTTGGTCAAATAGCCCTTACACAGCCTGGAGGAGAGGACCAAGCATGCCCCCATTCTCATCGACGGGGCTGCAGTGGAGCAGGTTGAGAGCTTCAAGTTCCTTGGTGTCCACATCACCAACAAACTAACATGGTCCAAGCACACCAAGACAGTTGTGAAAAGTGAAGCGACAAAACCTATTCCCCCTCAGGAGACTGAAAAGATTTGTCATGGGTCCTCAGATCCTCAAAAGGTTCTACAGCTGCACCATAGAGAGCATCCTGACTGGTTGCATCACTGCCTGGTATGGTAACTGCTCGGCCTCCCGCCGCACGACACTACAGAGGGTAGTGTGAACGTCCTGCCATCCAGGACCTCTATACCAGGCAGTGTCAGAGGAAGGCCGGAAAATTGTCAAAGACTCCAGCCACCCTAGTCATAGACTGTTCTCTCTGCTACCGCACGGCAAGCAGTACTGGAGCGCTAAGTCTAGGTCCAAGAGGTTTCTAAACAGCTTCTACCCAAATCAAATCAAATTTATTTATATAGCCCTTCGTACATCAGCTGATATCTCAAAGTGCTGTACAGAAACCCAGCCTAAAACCCCAAACAGCAAGCAATGCAGGTGTAGAAGCACGGCGCCAACCCAGACAGGATGACCACATCAGTGAATCAACCCACTCAGGTGACGCACCCCCTCCAGGGACGGTATGAGAGAGCCCCAAGCCATAACACTCCTGAACATCTAATCAAATGGCTACCCAGAGTATTTGCATTGCCCCCCCTCCCCCTCTTCCACACCGCTTCTACTCTCTGTTGTTATCATGTATGCATAGTCACTTTAACAACTCTACCTACATGTACATACTACCTCAACTAACCGGTGCCCCTACACATTGACTCTGTACCAGTACGTATATAGTCTCGCTATTGTTATTTTAGTGCTGCTCTTTAATTTCTTGTTACTTTTCCTTATTATTCTAATCCGTATTTGTTTTAAACTGCATTGTTGGTTAGGGGCTCGTAAGTAAGCATTTCACTGTTGTATTCGGCGCATGAGACTAATAACATTTGATTTGATTTGATGTGTGTTGGGTCATTATATTGTTGAAAAACAAATTATTGTCCCACTAAGCGGAAATCATATGGGATGGCGTATCGCTGCAGAATGCTGTGGTAGCCATGCTGGTTAAGCGTGCCTTAAATTCTAAATAAATCACTGACGGTGTCACCAGTAAAGTACCCCTACACCATCACACCTCTTCCTCCATGCTTCACAGTGGGAATCACACATACAGAGATCATCCGTTCACCTACTCTGCGTCTCACAAATGTTGGACTCATCAGACCAAAGGACAGATTTCCACCGGTCTAATGTCCATTGCTCGTGTTTCTTGGCCCAAGCAAGTCTCTTATTATTATTTGTGACCTTTAGTAGTGGTTTCTTTGCAGCAGTTCAACATGAAGGCCTGATTCACACAGTCTCCTCTGAACGGTTGATATTGAGATGTGTCTTTTACTTGAACTCAGTGAAGCATTTATTTGGGCTGCAATTTCTGAGGCTGGTAACTCTAATGAACTTATCCTGTGCAGCAGAGCTAACTCTGGGTCTTCGTTTCCTGTGGCGATCCTCATGAGAGCCAGTTTCATCATAGCGCTTGATGGTTTTTGCGACTGCACTTGAAGAAACTTTCTACGTTCTTGACATTTTCTGGCTTGACTGACCTTCACGTGTTAATGTAGTGATGGACTGTTGTTTCCCTTTGCATATTTCAGCTGTTCTTGCCAAGTCTCTCCTTCGAGTCTTCACTATTGAGAGCAGGAACTGCCACTGGGTTTCAAACATCTTTCAGCATCTTCTATTTCTTTTTGACTTTGCCAAATAACCGATCTTACTCTGGGTCCTTTATTCAAAGAACCACAGACTGTGTGGAATTGCCTGAGTGAAATACAATTAAAAAGCCATTAGTGTTTTTTTATTAACTTCCTTTTTGATGAGACAGAGAGAGATGGAGAGAGATTCTGTAACGATGCTTAATTGATTTTCATTATTAGCCTGCAGTACACAATTGGTTTACTTTGTTAGTTATATTGTCCTCACTGGAGCTTCACGACAGTATAGTGCAGCCCTTTTATAGTGAGATAACATCATTTTGTAAACAACATTTCACCGGTGTCAAATATGCATGATTTTGAAGGGAAGCAATGCAACAATCAGGCCTACTTTATATTTTATTTTTGTTTCTCTGACTTTCTTACTTACCAGTCTGCGGGGCATCATCATGTATCAATAATGATAATTTACTGCCACCGTGTGGAGATAAGTTAGGTGTGCGAGTTATTGAAAACTGATGCAAAATATTTTATTAGCTTTGGTTTTTATTAAGTTGTGCAGATCATGTATGTCTTCTGATAACCCGGTAATGCAAATGAATACGCAGGATTATTTTATTTTACAGTGAGAGTGACCACATTATTTGATGTATGGGATGGGGACCAGGCTTTGAGTAATGCACTTTTCTTGCATTTTCCCTCCATACCGGTAGATGGTACTATTTTTCTGTGTTGACAGGCATCTGTGTCACCAGCTGCCCTTCTTTCAGATTTGTTTACTTCACCGTCATTTCAATGGCGGAACACTGAAAAAAAGCATTTGAGAGCGGTCAGATTTCGGATATATTGTTCTAGTTACGAACGAGCTGAGTACTTACATTTATCATCTTGGCTAGCTAACATAGTAAACGAATCGTTTTGTCCCAATATTTATCTTAGTAAACCTTCTGGCTGGGGCATTTCCATCAATTAAAGCACGAGATCCCCGAAATGGCAGATAACAACACAGGTGGGAGAGTGACTAGCTTGCTAGCTAATATGTGTTAACTAAAGTGGTATGCTAACGCGGTTATTTCTATCTTGCTAACTGTATGGATAGCTAGCTAGTACAAACACTAGTTTTAATCATCCACCAGCATTTACATGGGCTTTACATTTAACCAACCATCGGTTGTTTGCTAGCTGATATTAGCAAACGCCAGTGTTGCTAGCTAGCTATCCTTCCAGTGTCCTTGCGCTGGCTGCGTTGGTAGCTAACTAGCTATGAATTTATATTGACTAACTAAACATGCCAATAAACAACTATTTAGTTAGCTAGCTAGTTAGTTGTTAATTGTGTCACGTGTGCCAACATTTGCACACTCGACTACCTATTCACTAGCTTGCTAGTTCCCAAACTTGTCATGTCAACAATCTTGACTAGCGTGTCATGAATGCTAACTGTCAACACACGCCCACCAGAATTTGGACCTAGCTAGCTTACGTTAACTAACTTGGTTTAACATTATGTTATGGCTTGGCAGCAAACCGTTGGCATTATTAGCTAGCTAAATGGGCTGTATATATATATATTTTTTTTTTTTATTCAAGTCAAGCATGATAACACTTCTTCCTCTGGGATTTCAGACCAAGAAAAAGCAATAGCTGCAAATGCGTTGGAAGCGTTTACGGTAACGTTTATTTACCATCAACAGTTTGCTGCAAATTGTGCAATCCCATGGAGTTGGCCAACTTGGCTACAACTCCATCTATCAAACCTATCTGATTTATGTTTGTTTACATTTTACATTTACATATATGTGTTTACATTGTTGATGTTTACATTTGTTGATGTTTACATTTGTTGATGCAACTATTCACAAGTTTTTTTGTTACATTTGTTGATTTTAATTTGTTTACTCACAGGCTGGAAACTATGAGGAATCTTTGAAACACCTTGGAAAGCTGCAAGAGTTGAACAAGGAGGACTACAAGATTGCTTTGAATAAAGCAATAGCTGAATTCTACAAGAGCGGCCAAACCACCACATGCACCCTGAAGCAGACTCTTATTGCAATGAAAAACCAGGTGACTATCGTTGAAACCTTTTATCCAGTCTCTCAATGACACGCCAAATAAATGTTAAACATATTCTAGTATTGTTGATTCCTGTTTTAAATGTCTTGATTCTTGATGAATATATTCACAGATGCACACAATAGTTCATTAATTTGGCTAATACTTAACATTCATGCATCTTTTTTGTCTATCAAGGTTCACACTTCAATGGAGGATATTGATGGTTTGGATGATGTAGAAAACAGTCTGCTCTACTACAATCAAGCTATCATTCACTACCACATGAGACAGTACTCCGAAGCTATTGCTATTGGAGAGCGGCTGTACCAGTTTCTGGAGCCGTTTGGTAGGTTTTGGTGTTTTTAGATGGACAGTCGTATTTGTCAAACTATAAGCTCTTGTCAGAGAACACAAACATTGAAATGTATTGCATGACTACACAGTACACACACTCACACGCACACACTTAGTCACAGCAACTGGCAATGTTCCTGATGAATCGGCCTTTGCAGCCCAACAGTTTAGCTTGATGGTGTTATTTGTCCTAGAAGAGAAGTTTGCTCTGGCGGTCTGCTTCTTGCTGGTGGATCTGTACCTGCTAACGTACCAGCCAGAGAAGGCCCTCCATCTCCTTGCTGTGCTGGAGAAACTGTCTGTACAGGGAAATAACAAGAACGGCAAAGGGGAGGTACGTGTCCCTCTAAAGAGGGGTGTGCTAGCATGCACCATTCTCGGGTGTCATGTTTCTGACTTTGACCCATGATGTTCTGATGTTTGTTACTGTGCTCATGTATGTTGAATGTTATTTTCCACCTCATGGAGAAAGGACTGTTCTTCCTAAGCAGATATGTTATTATTAGTGGCAAGTGTAAGGTTCTTGTGTTGACGGCAAAGATGTGCTGCTGCGTGTGTACTCACATTGAGGTTGTCTGTCATGTCCAGGTAATATTTCAGGCACAGTGCAAGTTCTACATTCACAGGGACCCGGTAGTGGAGGCAGCAGACTTCATTCAGGATAATCTCAGGGAGCTTACTGGAGGACAGGTTACTAAAATATACTTCAGGCGCTTACACACTGACACAACATTGATCAACAAACACAGAATTGAATAGGTGTGATTTGGCGGTTGGAGCGTTGGTCAATGTTGGGTCAGTGTAAAGGTGTCTTTAGAACCAAACACAACACACACCTACTTTGGGTGTCCACATCATTTTTGTCTGCCCAAAAAAATATCTTACTGAGGTTATGCAGTTACGCTAGTTACATCTGAGTGCAGGCTATTTTACCAATGGTTTTAAACTTCACTTACTATGAGAAGACATTTGAAGTCTATATTTTCTTAATGCAATGTGGTTATTTTCAAACGTTGGTGTCTATCTTGATATTGCAGAGTGTCAACAGCGCCAACAAAGATGGTCGGAACCAGAAGGCAGAGTTCATTGGCATGATCGAAGCGGCAAAATCCAAAATGCACCAGGTACGTTTAACACCAGTCCTTTTCCTGAGGTGGAGGAAATGAAGACGAAAAAAGCAGCTTTTGAATTGCTGCTTTTGTTTCACACTTGTCGTTCTTCCCGTCCACAGTACAAAGTGCGAGCGTACATTCAGATGAAGTCATCAAAGGCCTGCAAAAGGGAGATCAAGTCTGTGATGAACACAGCAGGGAATGTGAGTCATGATGTTTGTGTTGCTAAACACATTACTAAACTAGCCTGGTTCCAGGTCTGTTTGTGCTGTCTTACCAACTCCTATGGTCAATGGCGTGACAATGACCATAGGAGTTGGAAAGATGGCACGAAATGATCTGGAACCAGGTTATTAAACTGGCTTACTAAACCTGCTCTCTCCCAAACATCCCCTTCCTACCTTTCCCTGCTTCGGTCGAATGCACTGATTGTAAGTCGTTTTGGATGAGAGCATCTGCTAAATGACTAGAATGTCAATGTTTCCATGCCAACCTGTGTTTCCTTCCTCTCCCACTAGTCTGCTTCCTCACTCTTCCTCAAGAGTAACTTTGAGTACCTGAGAGGAAACTACCGCAAAGCAGTGAAGCTCTTAAACAGCTCCAACATCGCAGAGCACCCTGGGGCCATCAAAACAGGTACGTTTAGACCCCTGTTTACCTGGTTATACATCCAACATAGTTGTTGGACCGTGCTGGAAAAGACAATGTAAAAGTATATATCTGATTCAGGACTATATGGATCAGGTTGTCTAGATGGTGTGAAAAGGGTTTAGGACTGTCCTGTTAGCGACAGAGCACAATTGAGTATTACCTATATCAGGTGTTCCCAAACTGGGGTACACACAATGCCGTCGGGGGTACGCCAAATAAATGTGATTCACATTAAAAAAAATAATAAAAAATGTAAACTGCTTTTATTTTTTCCAATGGGTCTATACATTTGGGTGAGGGTATTTTTCTGCTCTTGAGTAGCCTAGTTTCAATGACAGAAATACAATGAAACCATCTAGTGTTCAGTGAAATAACAACACAATGTCAAATACAGGTAGCCTAGTTAAATAATGAACATCCAATCACAGTTACTTTCTCGCGGGAAACCTTCACTCCTGCCAGACATTTAGAAACGAAACATGACAATTTGAAAAATAAGCCACAGGAGTTTTTCGAGCGAGAATAAAGACTACTTTCGAGTAGTAAGACATGTATAATAGCAACAGATACCATTAATAAGAAGGGCTAGAAGTGTCTTATATGGTGAGCTACCGAGTGGCTAGGACAGCCAAGCCCCATACTATTGTGGAGGACTTAATTCTTCCTACGGCCACGGATATATCTGGGACAATGCTGGGGGAAAAGGCCCCCAAAACTATACAGACAATGTCATCATCAAACAACACTGTTTCACAGCGCATCAGTGACATGGCAGGAGATTGTTTTGAAACAATTACTGCTTCACATACAAGCCAGTGAATTCTATGCGTTACATCTCGCTGAGTCAACAGACATGGCGGGCCTGGCACAGCTCCTGGTATATGTCTGTAACAGCTGGATAAGTCAACAGACATGGTGGGCCTGGTATATGTCTGTAACAGCTGGATAAGTCAACAGACATGGCGGGCCTGGCACAGCTCCTGGTATATGTCTGTAACAGCTGGATAAGTCAACAGACATGGTGGGCCTGGTATATGTCTGTAACAGCTGGATAAGTCAACAGACGTGGCGGGCCTGGCACAGCTCCTGGTATATGTCTGTTACAGCTGGATGAGTCAACAGACGTGGCGGGCCTGGCACAGCTCCTGGTATATGTCTGTTACAGCTGGATGAGTCAACAGACATGGCGGGCCTGGCACAGCTCCTGGTATATGTCTGTAACAGCTGGATAAGTCAACAGACATATCGGGCCTGGCACAGCTCCTGGTATATGTCTGTAACAGCTGGATGAGTCAACAGACATGGCGGGCCTGGCACAGCTCCTGGTATATGTCTGTTACAGCTGGATGAGTTAACAGACATGGCGGGCCTGGCACAGCTCCTGGTATATGTCTGTAACAGCTGGATGAGTCAACAGACGTGGTGGGCCTGGCACAGCTCCTGGTATATGTCTGTTACAGCTGGATGAGTCAACAGACATGGCGGGCCTGGCACAGCTCCTGGTATATGTCTGTAACAGCTGGATAAGTCAACAGACATGGCGGGCCTGGCACAGCTCCTGGTATATGTCTGTAACAGCTGGATGAGTCAACAGACATGTCTGTTACGTTTATGGGGGTCAATTAAGGAAGACATCCCCTTCTACAAACCACTGCAAACCAGGACAACATGAGGATATTTTTAAAGTACTGGACTGCTTTGTGACATCAAATGGACTTTGGTGGTCAAGATGTGTTGGTATCTGTACTGATGGTGCAAAAGCCATGACAGGGAGACATAGTGGAGTGCAAGCATTTGCTAACGCGCACTGCAGCATGCAAGCAGTCTTGGGTACACTGCAGCATCCACCGAGAGGCGAGCATGCACTGAGAGGCGCCACTTGCACCGAGAGGCTACACTGCAGCATCCACCGAGAGGCTCTTGGGTACACTGCAGCATGCACCGAGAGGCTCTTGGGTACACTGCAGCACTGCAGCATGCACCGAGAGGCTCTTGTGTACACTGCAGCATGCACCGAGAGGCTCTTGGGTACACTGCAGCATGCACCGAGAGGCTCTTGGGTACACTGCAGCATGCACCGAGAGGCTCTTGGGTACACTGCAGCATGCACTGAGAGGCTCTTGCTGCCATAGGAATGCCTGACAGCTTGAAAGACGTTTTGGACATTACAGTGAAAATGTTTAACTTTGTTAAAGAAAGGCCCCTGAACTCTCGTGTATTTTCTGCATTATGAAATTATATGGGCAGGGACCATGTAACGCTTTTACAACATACAGCTGGTTATCAAGGGGCAAAGTATTGGCATGTTTTTTTTAAATTGAGAGACCAGCTTAAAGTTATCTTTACTGAGGGACTCTCATCAACTAAATTCAATGTGTGAGACAAAATTGAGGCTATGATTAAGAAGTTGGAGCTCTTCTCTGTCTGCATTAACAAGGTCTTAACACAGGTCTTTCAATCATTGTATGATTTTTTTGTTGTTGTGTGCAAATGAACTCAAGCTTATAGGCAATGTCTAATGTGATATAGCGAAGCACCTGAGTGAGTTGGGTGCGCAATTACACAGGTACTTTCCTAAGATGGATGACACAAACAATTGGATTTGTTATCCCTTTCATGCCCTGCCTCTAGTCCACTTACCATATCTGAGCAAGAGAGACTAATCAAAATTGCAACAAGCAGTTCTGTGAAAATGTAATTTAATCAGAAGCCACTGCCAGATTTCTGGATTGGGCTGCACTCAGAGTATCCTGCCTTGGCAAATCACACTGTTAAGACACTGATGCCCTTTGCAACCACGTACCTATGTGAGAGTGGATTCTCAGCCCTCATGAAAACTAAATACAGGCACAGACTGTGTGTGGAAAATGATTTAAGACTGAGACTCTCTCCAATACAACCCAACATTGCAGAGTTATGTGCATCCTTTCAAGCACACCCTTCTCATTAACTTGTGGTGAGTTTTTCACAATTCTCGATTAACAAATGAAGTTTATATGTAAGAAAGCTAAATTATTGATTTGATTTGGTTTTGGTCCTATAAGAGCTCTTTGTCACTTCCCACGAGCCGCGTTGTGACGACAACTCACACTCATTCTCTGTTTAATAAATGTATCGTATAGTGTGTGTGTGGCAGGCTTACAATGATGGCAAAAAAACACCATTTGAGAGTGTGCTGACCCTGGTGCTAGAGGGGGGTACGCAGCTGGAGATTGAACGTTTGAAGGGGTACGGGACTATAAAAAGTTTGGGAACCACTTCCCTATATGAATGTGAACTTCCGCTAAATGTTCTGTCTTGTTTGTTTCTACCATCAGGTGAATGTGTGCGCTGTATGTTCTGGAACAACCTGGGTTGCATACACTTTGCCATGGGGAAACACAACCTAGGTATATTCTACTTCAAAAAGGCCCTGCAGGAGAACGACCACACGTGTGCACAGCTGGGGGACGGTGGGGCGACGGGGAACGGGCAATGTGAGTCAACAAACTGGGTTTAACGCCATTCAAAGCCACAGGACAGTTTCTCAGACACAGATTAAGACTAGTCTTGGACTTAATAGTATGTTAAATGCAGATTCTGACATCAAAATGGTATCTTAGTGCAGGACTAGTTTAATCTGTGTCTGGGAAACTGGTCCTACATGTTTCTCCTGTCATTGTACGCCGACTAGCTCTGTTGTCTCTCTGTCCTTCCAGCTAAGCAGTTCTCGGGCATCCCCATGTGTGCGCTGCTAGCCAACAAGCGTTATGAGCTGCTGTATAACTGTGGGATCCAGCTGCTGCACATCGGCCGGCCCCTGGCGGCCTTCGACTGTCTGATGGATGCTGTGCAGGTGTACCACTCTAACCCTGGCCTCTGGTTACGGTTGGCTGAGTGCTGCATTGCTGCCAACAAGGGTGTGAGTTGTGATTTTTTTAAACACACTCACAAACACACGCACACTTGTTTTCGTACAGTGAAATAAAACTTAACAACATTCAAATTTAGCATTTTCTTATTTTTCCAGAGCTTAGAACAAGACAACAAGGGTCTTCCGAGTAAAAAGGGTATCGTTCAGGCCATCGTTGGGCAGGGCTACCATCGCAAGATCATCCTGGCATCACAGTCCACCCAGAACACAATCTACAGGTCAGTTTTCCTCTCCCTATGGACCTAACCAGTGCTGTCCAGGAGATGGCGCTAAAACATTTGTTTACGTGGTAGTGATTGCTGAAATTAGAGGGTACTCTGAGACAACTCAAGATGTTGATCATTACTATATCTCCATAAACCTCTTGGTTTACTCTTTCCTCTCCTAAATGTGGGTGTGTGTAGTGATGGGCAGTCTGCAGCCATTCCGGTGGCCAGTATGGAGTTTGCAGCGATCTGTCTGAGGAACGGCCTGGTCCTCCTCCCTGATCACCAGCAGCAGGAGAACAAGGCAGAGAACGGCTCCAAGACAACCAGCCAGTCAGGCAGCACAGAGAGCGGCTCAGAGAACAGCGACGCCTGCAGGTCAGTGTCTCATCTCACCCTGAGATTGGCTTGGTGCTAAAACATGCCTTGTCAAATCTATTTTTGTAGAGCACTGTGGTTAAGATTATAGACTATTAACAAGGATTCAGCTCTCCATGTCCTCTTATAGAAGAAGAAATTTACAGGAAGTATCTTTCTTTCCATTTCCCCGACGTCCTTATCGTTGGTTTGACAGTGGGAAAGGTCAAGAAGGAGACAAGTTCCTTTCTGCAGCACCGTCTTCACCTCTGAGGAAACAGGAGGTTGAAAACCTCAGGTAAGAGAGACCTCTCTACCCAGACCTTTCTCCCCTTCCTGTCTCCCCCAGTCAGTTAATAATCCTTTCTCCCCTTCCTGTCTCCCCCAGTCAGCAAATAATCCTTTCTCCCCTTCCTGTCTCCCCCAGTCAGTTAATAATCCTTTCTCCCCTTCCTGTCTCCCCCAGTCAGTTAATAATCCTTTCTCCCCTTCCTGTCTCCCCCAGTCAGTTAATAATCCTTTCTCCCCTTCCTGTCTCCCCCAGTCAGTTAATAATCCTTTCTCCCCTTCCTGTCTCCCCCAGTCAGTTAATAATCCTTTCTCCCCTTCCTGTCTCCCCCAGTCAGTTAATAATCCTTTCTCCCCTTCCTGTCTCCCTCAGTCAGTTAATAATCCTTTCTCCCCTTCCTGTCTCCCCCAGTCAGTTAATAATCCTTTCTCCCCTTCTTTCTTTTTTCCATTCTCTCCCTGGTCCTCCTGTCTCTGTTGCCCTGGTCCTCCTGGGTCTCTGTTGCCCTGGTCAGTTAATAATCCTGTTGCCCTGGTCCTCCTGGGTCTCTGTCTGCCCTGGTCCTCCTGGGTCTCTGTTGCCCTGGTCCTCCTGGGTCTCTGTTGCCCTGGTCCTCCTGGGTCTCTGTTGCCCTGGTCCTCCTGGGTCTCTGTTGCCCTGGTCCTCCTGGGTCTCTGTTGCCCTGGTCCTCCTGGGTCTCTGTTGCCCTGGTCCTCCTGGGTCTCTGTTGCCCTGGTCCTCCTGGGTCTCTGTTGCCCTGGTCCTCCTGGGTCTCTGTTGCCCTGGTCCTCCTGGGTCTCTGTTGCCCTGGTCCTCCTGGGTCTCTGTTGCCCTGGTCCTCCTGGGTCTCTGTTGCCCTGGTCCTCCTGGGTCTCTGTTGCCCTGGTCCTCCTGGGTCTCTGTTGCCCTGGTCCTCCTGGGTCTCTGTTGCCCTGGTCCTCCTGGTTCTCTTTTGCCCTGGTCCTCCTGGGTCTCTGTTGCCCTGGTCCTCCTGGGTCTATGTTCTCTGGACTAATTGGACAAAGCTTCCACTTTTCATTAGGAGGGGGTAGAGTTGGGGAGGGGTTAGGGAGGATGTGCTGAATGAAGGGCTGACCCCACAGGGAAAGTTTACGAGCAGCCCCATCAACTACTTGGGTTTATTTCCTGGAATCCCTGAGTGTTCTGTTGCCAACCAGTGAGAGGCCTGGGAGGGACACGACCACTACAGTCCAGACTCTCCCTGCCTGCACTTCTCTTTAACCAAGAAAAATAATTGAAAGAACTGAATTTATTGTTTAATTAGTATTCATTTCAATATAGAATTAATTTCCCCCACATCTGAATGTTATGCAACGCACTATGTTTCTCAGTGCAGGATTGGTGTGATCTGTTGTTGTCCTGCCTGTGCTGACTGGGTCCTCCTATATGGTGTTGTCTCTCTAGGTGTTCCCTCCTGGCCTGCAGTGCCTACGTGGCCCTGGTGTTAGGAGACAACCTGATGGCCCTGAACCATGCAGAGAAGCTCCTTCACCAGACCAAGCTGTCTGGATCACTCAAGTAAGACCTCTATCCATCCGTCTCTCTCTATCCATCTGTCTCTCTATCTCTGTCCCCACTCAGATAAACTCTTACACCAGATGGACTTCATTCCTCTATCCCCTTTTCCCTTAGCCTTTCATCCTCACTCCCCCTTTCCCCTCAACACCTCTTTCTGTTTCTTCCTCTCCCCCCTCCTTCCCGCTACCCATGCACCTCATGTTATCACTTCATTAACCTCCATATGACTTACCCCCCCCTCCCCCAAAGCTTACAGCACTTAACATGACTCACCGTCTGGTAATGGTAATGTGGCCCTAGCAGACCTCTTGACTCTTCAGACTACTTAATGACTTCATGACCACAGACTTCCCGTCAGTCCCTCCTCCTTCCTTGGATTGCACTGCTGTCCTCCTCACCACAGAATGTGGAGGGTTAATGACAGAGTAGGGGGGTACCCTGCTGTGCTCACTGCAGAATGTGGAGGGTTAATTTCAGATTTGGGTGCGGTCATTTTGCTGTCCTCACCACAGAATGTGGAGGGTTAATGACAGACTAGGGGGAGTATCCTGCTGTCCTCCTCACCACAGAATGTGGAGGGTTAATGACAGACTAGGGGGGTATCCTGCTGTCCTCCTCACCACAGAATGTGGAGGGTTAATGACAGACTAGGGGGGTATCCTGCTGTCCTCCTCACCACAGAATGTGGAGGGTTAATGACAGACTAGGGGGAGTATCCTGCTGTCCTCCTCACCACAGAATGTGGAGGGTTAATGACAGACTAGGGGGGTATCCTGCTGTCCTCCTCACCACAGAATGTGGAGGGTTAATGACAGACTAGGGGGAGTATCCTGCTGTCCTCCTCACCACAGAATGTGGAGGGTTAATGACAGACTAGGGGGGTATCCTGCTGTCCTCCTCACCACAGAATGTGGAGGGTTAATGACAGACTAGGGGGAGTATCCTGCTGTCCTCCTCACCACAGAATGTGGAGGGTTAATGACAGACTAGGGGGAGTATCCTGCTGTCCTCCTCACCACAGAATGTGGAGGGTTAATGACAGACTAGGGGGAGTATCCTGCTGTCCTCCTCACCACAGAATGTGGAGGGTTAATGACAGACTAGGGGGAGTATCCTGCTGTCCTCCTCACCACAGAATGTGGAGGGTTAATGACAGACTTGGGGGAGTATCCTGCTGTCCTCCTCACCACAGAATGTGGAGGGTTAATGACAGACTAGGAGGAGTATCCTGCTGTCCTCCTCACCACAGAATGTGGAGGGTTAATGACAGACTAGGGGGAGTATCCTGCTGTCCTCCTCACCACAGAATGTGGAGGGTTAATGACAGACTAGGGGGAGTATCCTGCTGTCCTCCTCACCACAGAATGTGGAGGGTTAATGACAGACTAGGGGGAGTATCCTGCTGTCCTCCTCACCACAGAATGTGGAGGGTTAATGACAGACTTGGGGGAGTATCCTGCTGTCCTCCTCACCACAGAATGTGGAGGGTTAATGACAGACTAGGAGGAGTATCCTGCTGTCCTCCTCACCACAGAATGTGGAGGGTTAATGACAGACTAGGGGGGTATCCTGCTGTCCTCCTCACCACAGAATGTGGAGGGTTAATGTATTTCTTCTAAAATAAGTAAATAAACTTTTGGTCACCACACCATGTACATCCATAACCTATGGTGAGATCTGAAAACACCAGTAGGTGGAGGGCACCCCTCAAACATGAAAGAAATAGAGCAGATTGCTGCTGAAAGGGGGCCAAATTGTCAGTAGAAAGGTGCAGCAAGTTCATTGAAGTGTTTGTCTGCCGTTATCTTGGCTAAAGGCTGTGCAAGTTACAGTCCGGGGTGCCAGTCATTTTGTCCATGTCGTTGGTCTTTATTTTCTAAATGTATCTTGGCTCAAGTTTACAGAACTAAAATGGGTTCTGCAATGTTGAAAATCCAATAAAAACGTGATGTCAAATGGATTTGAGAATAAGGGAATTATTTAAGGAAAGTGCAGGGGTGCCAATGTATTAGGTCGTACCTGTACATACTGTAAAACTCAGTATCAAATAGCCACCAGTCCCATTTAATAGCCAGGCAACAGGAGACATTTCAGCAAATTAACTGTTTACGTGATTACCATTAATCGTTTGAGGTTTAATGTTTGATTTGTGACATAAAAAAATCAATTATGGCAATCATCCGTTTTTATCGGCAGTAAGAAAGCGCTAATAACTGCTAGCTAACTGGCCAACACAAAAACACACAACTTTAGGAGTACAGAAAATTGTCCGACCACCCTCTAGTGGAAAAAGTAAGAACTGCTGAAAATGCACAGTCATAAAGGAGACTAGTACATTTTTATAGAGGCATACTAAGACAAAATAAACCTGACCGTGTAGGAAATTGATTAAAATAATTCTGGATTTAAACAATTAACAATGCAAAAGCTGTGCGCATTAAGGACAAAGAATCCGGCTCAAATAGAAGCCTGTCTCTAAGAAGAGTGATTTAACGCCCGGGCTGTTAATTGAAGTTTTACTGTATATCGCCTTTTTTGACAGTATATACGATTAGCTATGTTCACATCCCCATGAACAAGCCCCAGTACTAGTGAGTCAATGGTGCATCTGATTCTGTCTGACGGTGCATCCTCTGTCTCAGGTTCCTGGGACACCTGTATGCTGCAGAGGCCCTTATATCCCTGGACCGGATCTCAGAGGCCATCGGTCACCTCAACCCAGAGAACGTCACTGATGTCTCCATGGGGGTGTTGTCCAGCGAGCAGGACCAAGGTTAGTCCTCACACCCACCTCTCTAGCTCCAATCGATGGCTCTGCTGGAAAATACAGCACCCCAACCAGTATTCTGCCCTAACTGAAATGACCTATCCATTTTACCACATGATGGTTTGATGGTCTGAGTTACATGATGACTGGATCACTGTTTGATAGTGTTTGTGTTCACAGGGCCAGATAAAGGGGATCTGGAGCCTGTCGAGTCATGTGAGTGTATATATATATACACACACACACACACACTTATCACCTAACACACTCCCTGCAGTCTCAGTAGAGACTCCCCATCTGTGTGTGAGGTGACATGCAGTGATCATGTGTTGACAGGGTGTGTTGTGTGTTGGTACAGCAGGGAAGCAGACTCCTCTGTGTTACCCCAGCACAGTGAGCTCAGCCCGGGCCATAATGCTGTTCAACCTGGGCAGTGCCTATTGTCTGAGGAGTGAGTACGAGAAGGCCCGCAAGTGCCTGCATCAGGTACGGTTCATACTCGCAGGCACACGCCCACACACACACAGCTACAGTACATACTTATCTCTTGAAACCATTCAGATGTGTTATTATCCCAAACATGACTGTGTTTAGATGTCTGTGAACCTGTTCCTCTCTCCCAGGCCGCCTCCATGGTGAACACCAAGGAGATTCCTCCTGAAGCCATCTTACTGGCTGTCTACCTGGAGCTGCAGAACGGTGAGTCATCTCTCTGGGTTCTCATTCCCACCTGCAAAGTTGTGATGTGGGGCCCTCAGGTTTCCCAATCTGGCCCTTATGATAGTTGTCTTTTATAGATTCTTATTGACTATTGTTTTCTAGCATAGTATGAGGCAAGGGGGAGGGGCTCCAAGGAAGTGTTGAGACTGATGTCAAACTCTTGACATTCCAGTTCTAGAATTCTCCAGGTAGAATGCCGAAGGCCACACTCTGGCACAAAGGCAGTGATGACAGATTACTGCTGTCAGTCAACCTCTATCCAGTGTAGAAAGGTCAGGGGTCAGGACCTTATGACCTTACTAAGAGCTGTGTATGATCTCACCGTTTCCCTCTGCCTCTCTTTATGTTTCTCTCCCCCACCCCCTCTCCTCTCTCAGGGAACACACAGCTCGCCCTGCAGATCATCAAACGTAACCAGCTCCTCCCGTCAGTGCTCCAGGCGCCCTCTCCAGACACACGAAAGAAGCCTGTTCCCTCCTCTTTCCAGCCTGTCCAACCACCCATCCAGATGCCCTCACCCTTCACAACAGTCCAGCGCAAATGAGCCCTCAACCCTTGTTCCCCTAACCCTCCTTGCCCCATTGCACAGCAACACGCACCTGTCCACCTCTCATCACTTCACCTCAGTGTATTATTTATTTAAGGCAAGCTGACCCCAACTCAGTGCCGGTGTAGGGTGAAGTTGTCCCTAGATGCTGATCTTGACTCAGCTTTGTATTTCCTCCCACTAATGGTTAACATTGGTGGAGAGGAAGCTGATCCTAGATCTGTACCTAGGGGAAATTGAACTCCTCAGCGCCCAGACGGAGCCCCTCCAGGTCAGGTCCTGGTATGAAATGCAGAGGTCTTCTGTCGGGTGGACGAAGGGTGCGTTCACGGCCCAAATTACACCTTATCCCCTATGTAAGTGCACTCCTTTTGACCAGAGCCCTATGGGGCCCTAATAAAAGTAGTGCCCTATATAAGGAACTGGGTACCATTTGGGATGGAGCCTTTATTCAGTGGCTATCACCTGCAGTGTCTTTGGGGCAGATCTGACATGATTTCTCTGTTCTCTGAGAGTTTTAACTTTCCATTTGTGACAGCAACATCCGTTATGATATATACTGACCGACTTTTGCTTGGGGCAAATTAAATACCTGTATAAAAAAATAAATTTTATTTACAGAAGTAAGCTGACTTGCATTTTATATGGCTGCTGGGTCGGTAATAGTTTTCAGACCCTTGAGGGAGAAGGTGGAGCTGTGCTGCTGTCATGTCAGAGGAGGAATATGCTTTGTGTGGGGGAGGGGTTAAGAGGCTGTCTGTCCTTTTAGAGGAGGGCACAAGGACCACACACACTAAAACCTGGTTTTGGTACATAGTACAACTCGATTGACCAGGGCCCATCGGGTTTGGAATAGCGTGCCATTAAACACACTCCAACTTGATATTTTCCTGTTTAAACAATGTATAAATACAGGTCATGTACACATGTAACAGTAAAGTTTTAGACAAACGCAAATTTCAAGGAGTTGGTCTGATGGTGCCCTCCGTCATCAGCCTCCCCCTTACTTGAACAAGAGAGGAAGGCCCCCTCCCCCCACATGGGCCATGACATGAGGAGACCTGGACCACCCATTGTAAATCAGGTGATGAGATAAAGGAGACTGTGGTGTTACTCTCTAAAGCCTCCCCTTCCCTGCTGCCAGACTGAGCCATGAGGAGACCTGGACCACCCATTGTAATGTACCTTAAGTAAATCAGGTGATGAGATAAAGGAGACTGGGGTGTTACTCTCTAAAGCCTCCCCTTCCCTGCTGCCAGACTGAGCCATGAGAATACTCCTCACTAATAAACATGGCTTTGCCTGGTCACCTCTTGGTACGTGGACACACCACTTCTCTGTTATTCTAGTGCCTGAATAACAGTGGACTCAGAGACGGATCAGGAAATGGATGCTGGATACAAGAATCCCCAAACTGCATAGGAAATGTTAAGTCCATATAGACGAGAAGCAGACGGCAGGTTAACAGCGGTCGCCTAACATCCTTCAGAATGCTTCTTGAGTCCCAAATGGCACCCTAGTCCCTATATAATGCACAACTTTTGATAGGACTCTAGTCAAAAGTAGTGCCCTCTATAGGGCAGGGGTGTCACTCATTCCATGGATGGCCTAGTCTAGTGTCTGCAGGTTTTTGGTTTTTCCTTTCAATTAAGACCTAGACAACCCAGGTTCTATGCGTCTAGTTGGTAGAGCATGGCACTAGCAACACCTGGGTTGTGGGATCGATTCCCGTGAGGGACCAGTACTGCAAGTCTCTCAGGATAAGAGCGTCTGCTAAAACAGACAACCAGGTGACCTAAATTCCTCAATCAAGTACAAGGAAGAAGTGAAAACAAACAGCCCTCCGTGGAATGAGTTTAACACCTGTGCTCTAGGGAACAGGGTGGTATTTAGGGCTCACAAACACTTCCAACCAGTCAATAGAGGGTATAGGGAAGGAAGGTGTATTGGAAGAACTCTTTTAGAGTCCCCTATTCTCACTGCTATCCCTTTCAAACACTCATAAGTGGAGTCCATATGGAGCAGCCTTCCATTTCACTTCAAATGAAACGGCACAATATTTAGGCTCGACTCCAGGTTATATAAACCCCACAAAAGGGTCAAACGACCTCAACATTTTTCATACAGTGAATTATTTTGGGTTGAACACAATTCCAGAGTAAATGGCCTAAAGTATCAAATTATTAATATACCCCGTTCACCATGCACCATGCTCAAATGGCCTGACTGGGACCAAGGATCAGAGACATCTGACAGTATAATGTATATTTTACAACAGCATAGAATTGTCACAATACAGAATATTTTTTCCCACATACTATGAGAGACATCCCATTAAAAATGATACATTGGAAAAGTAAAACAAATCTGTTTGAGTCAGTATTTTTTTCCACCAAAAATGATCTGATTAAGCATTTTAAAGTTGGAACTAATGTAATTTTAAAAACATTTTTTTCATCAGAATAGGTCAAAGCTGCTTATTGAGAGTTTTTCAAAACGTGGAACACTAGCATTATACCTACCGGAGTTTGACTTTAATATGATCATGTAGTCAATTTGTCTAAGACCATGTTCTTATGAACTGATAGGCTTCGGTTGTTTATCTCTATGAGAGGAAAAGTACTAATGCTGGAATCCTCCCATACTGCTCAACCAGATACCTTACTGTGGAGGATGGAACACAGAGCATTTCTAATAGCTTGGATAGACTGAGGCTCGATTTAATCTGCACCGAAGAAGTTCAGCGCTATAGCGCAATTAAAATGTAAAAAGGTCATTTCTGATTTGAGTCGACATTGCATTCACGGTTAACGCTGCCAGTCTCCACGAAATGTGGGAACATTGCCTTTAATTTCTCTATAGTGCTGAATTTCCACCATATGGATCAAATGGAGCCCAAAGTATACTTCCGGCTAGGGTTGCAAATAAACTTTCCCCCAATTCCCAGAAATCCCGTTTAGAAGATTCCCTCCCTCTTTATCCACTCCTGATTCCGGGAATCCTCCAACCTGGAATTCTTGAAAACCTGTAAAGTTACCAGAATTTTGCAACCTGACAAAAAACTAACAGCCGATACAGAAACAGGTAAATAACAAAGTTCAAAGGTTACCTTTAAGCTCTTGGTAGTTTTCTTGATTATTTGTGATACTTCCAACTGTGGAAGTAGACAGAGTACATGTTGAATGTCCTCTACTAGTATAGTGTTATGTACTGCTTCAGCAGTAGCTAATGGGGGTCCTAATAACATACTGAAATATTTAAGGCAAATGTATTTCTGTTTGAACTCTGTTGTTGTTTGACATCATGATGAGGTAACTTGATTGGGCCCAGTAAGGCTATTCATAAAATAGATACAATCTTATAGTCAAAGGAAGCCATCCTCCTCAACCTAACATACTACAACCCTAAAATAATTAAAAAGCAGTGACAAATCTTTTCCACAATTACTTTTTGAATCACGCATTAAAATATACAAGTCTTTTCTTCTAAGTGTCAAGACCTTGAGGTCTTTTAAGAAACATTCACTACAAACTTCAGTTCAAACTATAGGAACAATATAGGAACCAACAATGTACTGAAAATACATCAGATCAATGTGGATTTGAAGCAGCATTGTCCTCGGTTTAATCTACTTGATCCAACTGTTCATAACTTCTCTAAGCCTTCCCTTTCCATTCTTTAGTGTAACAACAGCACACTATAAGACCACACATCTAACTGCAATTCAGAGGTTTGAAAAATGCAACCATGCCAACGAGGTATTAACAGTTCAGCAATGAGGTAATGGGCGTAGCTCAGTAATACTGAGGTATGCCTATATCTTTCTGTATAATGAGGTATATATGGGGTGGCAGGTTGCCTACTGATTAGAGCGTTGGGCCAGTAACCAAAAGGTTGCTGGGTCGAATCCCTGAGCTGACAAGGTAAAACTCTGCCATATATATATATATATTTAACCATCATTGGTTTTTATATTCCAGGGGTCACACCAGCAAGGACAAAATTAAATACTGAAAAACTAAATGACAATGATGGTGTGCCATTTTTATAAGAGTTATATTTATTACCTCAAATAGTCCATTTATACCGTTTGTTTTTGTCACAATGCCTTTCCTGCTGGTCACAAATGGCCCAGAAACAGTCATTTATCTCCTGTATAACAAAAGGCACAAGCTACAACACTGGAACAGTGTCAATGTGAATAATTCACTAAAACACCTGGAAACTCAACATCTAAAAAGTGGCCATTTTGGTTCAATCATTAAGAGGGTGTAACCGAGTAAGCCGTGTCTGGAGCCCAACGTCTCACTGGTCCCCCTGTACACCCAGCTGTGATTATTAAGGTAAAAGAGATGAGGTGTGTCTGGCGAGCTGCATGCCTTCCAGCTCTTCTGGGGGTTAGAGCAGCTGGAGACCTACAGCTATGGTGCCTCACCAACTCACAGAGGAGGGCAGTGTGCCAAATGGCAACATAGTCCCTATTTAGTGCACTACTATTGACCAGGGCTCATAAAGCTCTGGTCAAAAGTAGTGCACTATATAGGGATTAGTGTGCCATTTGGAAAAGAACCGAGCTCTCCTCGTAAACCAGCACTTGTGACAATGTGGCTCAACAGACAGGAAATACTGTCCCATTAGACACAGTCAGAGACACAGAGGGAGGAGAGTGGGACTTTAACAGTTCAAGCTATAAGCACAATATTAATAGCTATGAACAGCTAGTTTATAACACAGGGCAGGCTACAGGTGAAAAAAAATGAATTCAATTTTAAACATTTGCATTTTTACTGGTTCTTGATGTTCTGTAGTTAATAGCCACTGTGGAACCATGAATGACCTGGTTTGGTTATGTTCTCTCAGACAGAGGTACATACAATAGAGAGGAACTGCTGTGCTGACTGATATTACAACGTCTAATGTGACCAACAGACTCACTGCCATCACAGTTCAGAGCAGGGTGAATGTGGGTGTGGGAGCAGCAGCTGATGGAATTCTATTTATGTGGAGCCTTTTGCTTTGGTTACTCAGCCATCTGTAGGCTACATGAGTGGGTCATCAGGCAACTGACAAGCAGCTAGGGGTTACTACAGAGAATATCTATTGAAAATACTATGGAGGCAATGGAGATCAACATCAATGCTGTCACTTTTAATTTACTGGTCAGTTTTACTTTTAAAAATTATTTTATTTGCCACCAGGATAAAACAATATTCTCGCGGTTTCCCATGATTGACGCATTCTATTTTGAAGGAAAAAAAGCCAAACGGATGACTTTCTTTGAGGGAACATAGTCGAGGCCCAGAGGCAACGATAGACTTTTCAAACAACAGTCACAAAGAAAGGAACGTGGTAGCGTCATTAGGGTGCCAATCTAAACCACCAAACATGTGCAGAAAGGTTGTCCTTCAAAAAATATCAGAATGAAACTTCACTACTCTTAGACCCCTCTACTCTTACGAAAGTTAGTCTACACAGATTTCAGTGATTTCTAAATGGATATCAGTAAATAGATTTAGACTTGGGTTCAGACATGGTTGAGATTAAATCCAAGTTAACCCACACCAATGTGTCTAATCTTCACTATGTTGTGGCCGAATGCACTAGTTGCCTTAGGATATGTTAATCCTGACATGTATTAATTAATCTAACAACAATGATGATTGCCAGTAGTTTCAAGTCACAATTCTTAATAGATGCCCAGAAAATAACAATTCTGATGATTCACCCAATTCAAGATGGTCAATTCCTTGTTAAATGTTTTTTCCCTTAAAGCTGAAATCACACGACTGACTGAACTGACAATGGTCACTGATATCAAATATTCAACCTGCCTATAGCAAACTGGCAGCAGCCATTTTGTGGAGAGAATCCATTTTACAGGACGAGTCTCAGATTACAACCTATTCGCTATTTAGTGCACCAGTGCCCTATGGGCCCTGGTCAAAAGTAGTGCACTATTTAGGGAATAGGGTGCCATTTGGGACTCATCATACTATTGACCTGAGGACACTGGAGTTCTGAGGTACTATGTGGTTGTGACACGAGGTAAAAAAAGGTTTTACAGAGGTATGGAGGCATATTTAAAAACAAAATGGAGAAATAACAGTAGCTGAGTTTATAAAAAATGTCTGACTTCACGTTTCCACATGTATGTAACACAGGAAATACATTGTTCTCAGCAACATTCTGGGATTTCACACACTTTGTCAACAGTAACAATTATAGAAAATGTGTGAGCCCTTTCTGTGCAAATATCAACCAAATGTTGCTTCATGTTAACTATACTTTTCTCTTGCATTGAGGTAGTTACTTTATCAAAACTCCACTGGCACAATCTCTGCATCAAATAATAAAGGAGTACATTCATACACAGCTACATGAGGTAGGTATGATGCAGTGGAAACATTTCAAGAATGCAAGAAATTCCCTGAGAAAATCAGAGATTTTGACGCACACATCAGGAACAAAGACAACTATCGAGCCAGATACTGTCACTGAAGGCCTACTATGGGGTTCAAAATGTCAGCTTATGACAATAACCCCTTGTTGGCATTGGTTCATGTACTGCTTTGATTTGCTCTTTCAAAATAGAGGTAAAGCTGAGAGAAAAGGTCAAGTTTCAATATTACCGTCTCCATTTGCTGACAAAGACTTTTACATCTGCTGGGTGTGTTTCAAAATCTCCTCTTCAATGTTTCTTTCTTTGCAAACCAGCAGACAAACTGCCTAGCCTAGAACATAATGATTCGGTTGTTTCCAAAGTCCACGGCAACAATCCTTCCGTCAGGAGTAACAGCTATACCCGATGGGCGATCCATCTGTCCAAAGCTGCTACCCTGAGTCCCCAACTTGCATAAGAAATTACCGTTGGTTTGAAACACCTGGATCCGGTGGTTCCGGGAGTCAGCCACCACGATGCGGTCCTCCTGGTCCACTGCTACGCCCTGCGGCCGCAGGAACTGACCGTTACCAGTTCCCTCTGATCCCAGGAAGCGGGCTGACTGGCAGTCCGACCGGATGATCAGCAGACGGTGGTTGTTGAAGTCTGTCACCACCAGGTGGTCCTCCTGAGTGAAGGCCACGCCTCTGGGGGAGTCCAAGTGTTTCCATAGAGCCCCCTCAAAGCCGTACTTGTTGAGGAAGGTGCCGTCCTGCCTGAAGAGCTGGATGCGGTGGTTCCGGGTGTCTGAGACGAGGATCTTTCCCTCCGAGCTGACCGCCACGTCCCAGGGGTAGCTGAACTGACCGGTCTTGGTTCCCTTCTCCCCGAACTTGAGGAGGAACCGGCCTTCAAAGGTGAAGATCTGGATGCGGTGATTATCCTTGTCGGCGACGATGATTCTCCTCTGGCTGTCGCAGGCCACCCCAGCTGGTCGGTCCAACTGGCCTGGTCTGGAGCCCAGCGTACCAAACTTGTGGTGGAAGGAACCGCACGGCTTGAAGATCTGCACCCTGTTGTTGCTTCGGTCAGCTACGATTATGTAGCCCTCTTTGTCCACACACACCCCCCAGGGGCGACACAGCTGCCCATCTCCGTCCCCCTCCCTGCCGAACGAGGCCACCGGCAAGGGGATACCTCCATAGCTACGGCCAGACTTGACCAGCACTTTAAAGGGGCTGCCTTCGATGTGCTGGTTGCAGATAAGGACTGACACCAGATGTTCTCCTTCTACCATGGGCAGGTAGCTGACCGTGTACAACCCGTTCTGATGGTCAGTCACCTCAGCGTTTAGCAGGTTACCATCGGACGCCACCACCACAGCTGACACACTGTCCCCACCAGACAGCCTGAGCTCTCCATCATGATCATACCCCACCACAGTGAAGGAAGCCTGCTTACCCTGCAAGACCCGACAAAGCCCCTCTCCCTGGGCCTTGGTGAGGGGGGCGAAGGCCCCGGAGCTGACCAGACCTAGGGACTGGATGGCGAGGAGCAAAGTCTGGTCGGGGGTGGTGAACAGGATGCGATCATCATCCTGCGGCAGTAACAGCTCCCTGAGGGCCTTCAGCTCTGTGATCTGGAGGAGCATGCTCTCTCTGGCCAGCAGCAGGTCCAGACTACTGCCCTTCTCTAGAACCTGGGTTACTGTAGAGATGGTGCTGTCCAGCTTGGTCAGGTTCTGGTGCAGCTTCTCTAACTGGAGATAGAGGGACTTGGCTTTCACCTGACGGATATTCTCAACCTTTAGAGAGGGCAAAAGGAGGGAGAGGGGAAAGGGACAGAAGGGAGAAAGAAAATATAGTTACACCTGTCAGGTTTTGTAACATTGCTGGAATGTGTAAATGTACTGTAGGTCCTACAGTATGATACTACTTAGCAGAAAACCAACTTACTTTCCACAGTAGTTCACACTCTCGTTCTTCCAGGGCCTTCTTATAACGCTGTGTGATGGCTTTGACCTCTGACTGGACCACCATGGCCTTCAGTTCCACCTGCTCAGCAACGGCCTGTGCTTTCTCAATGCTCAGCTGCAGGTAAATCATTAAGAAACTGCTTTAGTGGGGACAAAATGCAGCATGACCTTTGAATGGTACATTGACACATTATTCACAGGTTAAGTCCTGACAGTTTAAAACCTCTTTAGGCTAGGGGGCAGTATTTTGATGTTTGGATGAAAAACGTGCCCAAAGTAAACTGCCTATTTCTCAGGCCCAGAAGCTAGAATATGCATATAATTGGCAGATTAGGATAGAAAACTCTAAATTTTCCAAAAAGGTCAAAATATTGTCTGTGAGTATAACAGAACTGATATAGCAGGCGAAAATCTGAGGAAAATCCATCCAGGAAGTGTTTTTCTGAAACTACTCTTTTCCATTGCAAGCCTATCCTCCATTTAAGACCTTTAAATAGTGAAACATTGTTCCTTATCAGATGCAGGAGGTCAGTGTTTCTCAACCTTTTTGCACCAGGGACCAGCAAGCTACTGGTTATCATGAGACTATGGTGTAAACGGCTCTCCTCTCCTCCCCTCCATATCAGTGGAGGAATTGATGAGTGGCCTCTCAAAGTCTTTTCAGTATGAGGCCAGCTGGTTGAGTGAATTAAATACCTCAGACTGGCTCCAGTACCACTGCTGGAGAGAGGTTGTTGACCCCAGGCCAACACAGCAGCTGTTTTCCAGACAGTAGTGGGTCCTCATCATGAAGTCACCCTATAGAGGCACCTCTGGTGGATATAGGGGTTGGAACTAAAGCTCAGAGCGTTAAGTTAAGACTGTGTTAAGATCTGCTAGCAAAATGCTTAATCAGCAGACAGGCCTTTAACTGTAGGGAGAGTGAATACAAGCATGACTAAGTCTCTTGGGATAAAAGTGTCTGCTAAATGGCCTTGATATAAAGTGTGACTGACTAGGACAAAAAGGTTAAATTAACTTCTCACTAGGTGGGAGCTGACAACCGTCCATAACCTGATCCGTCCCGGCAGGACTGAGCTCAACCAATGGAATGAGGGGTACTACCAGGGTGGTGGTGTCAGAGAGAAAGCACCAATGACGTCATCTATAGGGGTAACAAATCCTGGTTCAGAGGTTAAGGGGGTGGCAGAACGGGCAGAAAAAGGCGGCAAATGAGATTATGGTGTTTTAATGTAACCCTTTAGGCCAAAGGTCTTCTACCTTTCAGGACAGAGTTCTACAGCTCGGGCTTTGTGCCATTCAAGCCCATGAACATTATGTGTGTCCCAAATTGTAGTGCACTATTTTTGACCAGGGCCCATAGGGAGCAGGGTGCCATTTGGGACACAGCCCACGAGATCTCTTCATAGGAGATAATGGATTATCAGGCTGGTCCTTGTCATAGTACAGCCTCTTCACAGGAGCTAAAAACACTCAACCTAGATTGAGTTAGCAGCATTTGGTGAATTAGGTCTTCAAGTTAAGTGAGCCTCAAAACACCAACTGAGCGTTACAGAACTGAAGGGGGTAGGGTGAGGTGTGTTATTCTATTGTGTTTTGAGAAAGGGGAGGGGCATACATATTTCATTGGCATGTGAGTGAGTTGGTTTGGGGGATATGGGAGAGGGGGGGGGGGGGGGGGGGGGGTGTATGGGGACAGGGTGGGGGAAGGAAGCGTCTTCCTAGAATTCCTCTCCATTGTGTCCATCCTCCCAAAGCCATCCCATTCCCAACACCCTTCACTCTCTATTCACAGCTGGAGGACAACCCACCTCCCAGCCAGCCGACTAGTCACTCTCTATTCACAGCTGGAGGACAACCCACCTCCCAGCCAGCCGACTAGTCACTCTCTATTCACAGCTGGAGGACAACCCACCTCCCAGCCAGCCAACTAAGAAGGAGTGGCCTAATGTTCTGAGTGGTTGTCTGCATCCCAGGTGACACCCTATTCCCTTCACAGGGCAGACACCCTATTCCCTTCACGGGGCTGACACCCTATTCCCTTCACAGGGCTGACACCCTATTCCCTTCATAGGGCTGACACTCTATTCCCTTCATAGGGCTGACACCCCATTCCCTTCATAGGGCTGACACCCCATTCCCTTCATAGGGCTGACACCCCATTCCTTTCATAGGACTGACACCCCATTCCCTTCATAGGGCTCTGGTCAAAAGTAGAACGCTATGTAGGGAACATGGTGTCATTTGGGACGCAGACATAGTATTAGAGGGGCTATAAATGGGCACTATGGCCTCTCTCGCCCGCTCTCCCTCCCTCTCTCCCACTCCCATTCTCCGGGCCATGTGAGGCTGGAGTGATAGAGGACACTAATGATCCATTCTGCTCCTGATGCCATCAAGACTCTGAATACAAACTGTCAGAGCTGACTAGTGGTCGTCACACACACACACCAACGTAGAGTCCCCGCTATATATCCCCCTATAGATCTACGTAGAGTCCCCGCTGTATATCCCCCTATAGATCTACGTAGAGTCCCCGCTGTATATCCCCTTATAGATCTACGTAGAGTCCCCGCTATATATCCCCCTATAGATCTACGTAGAGTCCCCCCTATATATCCCCCTATAGATCTACGTAGAGTCCCCCCTATAGATCTACGTAGAGTCCCCGCTGTATATCCCCCTATAGATCTACGTAGAGTCCCCGCTGTATATCCCCCTATAGATCTATGTAGAGTCCCCCCTATAGATCTACGTAGAGTCCCCGCTGTATATCCCCCTATAGATCTACGTAGAGTCCCCGCTGTATATCCCCCTATAGATCTACGTAGAGTCCCCCCTATAGATCTACGTAGAGTCCCCGCTGTATATCCCCCTATAGATCTATGTAGAGTCCCCACCACCTACAGCATGCCTGCATCACATTACCCACCTAAAGCATGCCTGCCCTGCATCCCAGTACCCACCTGTACAGCGTGCCTGCCCTGCATCCCAGTACCCACCTGTACAGCGTGCCTGCCCTGCATCCCAGTACCCACCTGTACAGCGTGCCTGCCCTGCATCCCAGTACCCACCTGTACAGCGTGCCTGCCCTGCATCCCAGTACCCACCTGTACAGCGTGCCTGCCCTGCATCCCAGTACCCACCTGTACAGCGTGCCTGCCCTGCATCCCAGTACCCACCTGTACAGCGTGCCTGCCCCGCTGGGCGTCTGCCAGCAGCTGGATGGTGAGGGTCCTGGAGTCCTGCAGGGAATCCTGGAGGTAGAGGAGGCTGTGGCCCGAGTGACAACCCACACTGGCCTCCCTACAGACAGGCACGGAGCACGGAGCACAAAAGAAATGCAGAACCTGCAGAGGGACAGGCACAGAAGCAGACAGTCAGCAACAGAACCTGCAGAGGGACAGGCACAGAAGCAGACAGTCAGCAACAGAACCTGCAGAGGGACAGGCACAGAAGCAGACAGTCAGCAACAGAACCTGCAGAGGGACAGGCACAGAAGCAGACAGTCAGCAACAGAACCTGCAGAGGGACAGGCACAGAAGCAGACAGTCAGCAACAGAACCTGCAGAGGGACAGGCACAGAAGCAGACAGTCAGCAACAGAACCTGCAGAGGGACAGGCACAGAAGCAGACAGTCAGCAACAGAACCTGCAGAGGGACAGGCACAGAAGCAGACAGTCAGCAACAGAACCTGCAGAGGGACAGGCACAGAAGCAGACAGTCAGCAACAGAACCTGCAGAGGGACAGGCACAGAAGCAGACAGTCAGCAACAGAACCTGCAGAGGGACAGGCACAGAAGCAGACAGTCAGCAACAGAACATCTATCCTCTCAAGCATACAGCAACAACCAACCGCAGCCAGTTCTATTGTTACATTCTGTACAGTATCTAACATGTTGACTCGGGTCCTGACGATTTAATAATAGTAACAATGACATTAAGCTGTGGCTCTGCCTCGATCTGCACAACGATGTACTGTACGGCATCACATACTCAGTGTTTTGGACACAGTCCTGTCTAAAGCAGAGTAGTGAAAGAAGAAACTGCAGAAAGAATGGAAGAGAGGAAGCATCAGCAACAGAACCTGCAGAGGGACAGGCACAGAAGCAGACAGTCAGCAACAGAACCTGCAGAGGGACAGGCACAGAAGCAGACAGTCAGCAACAGAACCTGCAGAGGGACAGGCACAGAAGCAGACAGTCAGCAACAGAACCTGCAGAGGGACAGGCACAGAAGCAGACAGTCCAGACATCCAAAAGTACTCATGACATTTAGAATGCTTAGCAGGAAAGGGAAATGGTCCAATTCACGCACTTATCAAGAGAACATCCCTGGTCATCCCTACTGCCTGATCTGATGGACTCACTAAACACACATGCTTTGTTTGTAAATTATGTCTGAGTATTGGAGTGTGCCCCTGGCTATCCGTAAATACATTTTAAAAAACACGAAAATCATGCCGTCTGGTTCTTAATATAAGGAATTTGAAATTATTTACACTTTTACTTTTGATACTTAAGTATATTAAAACAAAATACTTTGGCTTTCTCACATAGTATTTTACTGGGTGACTTTCACCTGAGTCATTTTCTATTAAGATGTCATACTTGAGTAAAGGTGACTGGCTACTTTTCCCATCACAGCAGGAGTGAAAGGGCAGAGCGTACAGGATAGGATGGAGAAAGCAGGGTGAGTGATGCAGGCCAATCACTACATTGTATAGAGAAAGGAGGCCAATAAACAATTACATTGGTCTGTTGCCAAGAACATCAATATTTACAATACAGAGCCCCTAAAGATGTTTATCTTAGATGTGTTCCTATGTATTACCACTAAAATGTATGTATGTGTGGCATGTATCCAGAAATCCATTCAAGCACCGTATTGAAGTACTTAGCTAGTACATGTCTCTATAGCAACAGTCATAATATCATTTGGTGCTGGTTTGGGGACATACTCTGACGATACTAAGGTTTAATGCAGAGGTGAAGTTGTCAGAGAGTTTTCACAATGAGAGTTCATTTAGACTGGATGCTCTAGAGTTAGTTCTGGAGATTCAGTACGAGAGTGTGTGTGTTTAGTCCACTCAGCACCACAAAGCCCTTAAATTAAATGATGGATCACTCAGCATGGGTCGGGGTACATAGCTCACCCATTGGCCCCTTCCCTCTTCCCAGTGAGCCATTTGAAAATGTCAACGGATCTATCCGACAGTAATCACTGAGGCGGATTCGTCTCAATGAAATGACCAAATGAAGGAGTTCAGAGGTGCTTTCTGCTCCCCACAACAAAGGCCAACCATCAGCGCTGACTAACACCTCTAACACAGCCCTCAACACCACGTTTAGGACTTTGGTAAGGTTTTTTTCAGCTGTTTGGCCACACATTTTTTCATGCTGCACCAAACATAAAAATGTCTAAATGAATGACGGGTATCTTGGGTTATCTTCAATTAATTGGGACTATTTTGATGAAGTTTATACAGGCTACGGGGTCTCAAATCAACAAACGGTAATATTGACGCTTTTTTCACGTTTTTCAAGCGAAGGTCTTTTAAAGGAGTTTGCGAGTACACTCATTGGGTTTGGGCTAGCAGCCAGCCCAACTGAAGTATGCTGATGTCTTTAGCCCCCAGATCAGAGCAGCAGAGGAGAGGAGAAAGATGGCAGCCAAAATAATACGTTTGTTATTCAAAACGGTTATTACGGTGACCGCAGTCATTTGGCTGGCCAATTACAGTCATCCAAAATTCCGTGACCGTTACAGTCCTAGTGTTGTGTTATCGTACCAGAGGTTGTGATCCTGTATCTATCAGCATCACAGAGGGAGGGGGAGGAATAGAGGGGCCTTTAAACACCAAACTGCCAACAGAAGTGGCCAAAGTCAGGATGCACTTGGACTTCTGTGGAACAGGAGAGCTGTTATCACGTCCATGTTATTTCATGTGTCTGAAGTGAAAAAAGGGGACAATGGAACCATTCCCTGGGATGGTGGACTTCATAACACATCCAAATCAGAAAACATCTGGAATTATGATTCATCAGAATCTCAGACAGTACATTCAACTAAGTTGTTGCTTCCTCGCTAGCCTGTAGATCTACTGGAAATGTAACGAGGGACAGAATAATGCAACGTCCCAGAATTCCCACACAGGGGTGATGTAAAACACACAGGGGTGATGTAAAACACACAGGGGTGATGTACACACAGGGAACATGGAGCATGCAGATCAACACAACCCGAGGGTGCCCTGTCCGTGCTAATTAGGTTTCCCAGAAGTCACACGCGCACAGCGCTACAAACACACACACACAGCCAGACTGAAAACAGTGTGCAAGACCACCATATCAAGACAAATAGGGTGACAATATCAGCTGAGAGAGAGAGAGAGACAGAGAGCACCATGACTGAGTGCGTACCGCTCTGTCCAGCAGTGCGCAATCACACTGCCCTAACCCATCTGGACAAGAGGTATACCCATTTAAGGACTGCAGCTCAGCATTTAACACCATCGTACCCTCCAAACTCGTCATTAAGCTCAAGACCTTGGGTTTCGACCCCGCCCTGTGCAACTGGGTCCTGGACTTCCTGACGGGCTGCATCCAGGTGGTGAGAGTATGAAACATCTCCACCCCGCTGATCCTCAACACTGGGGCACCACAAGGGTGCGTTCTCAGCCCTCTCCTGTCCTCCCTGTTCACCCATGACTGCGTGGCCATGCACGCCTCCAACTCAATCATCAAGTTTGCAGAGGACACTACAGTGGTAGGCTTGATTACCAACAACGACGAGACGGCCTACAGGGAGGAGGTGAGGGCCCTCGGAGTGTGGTGTCAGGAAAATGACCTCACACTCAATGTCAACAAAACAAAGGAGATGACTGTGGACTTCAGGAAACAGCAGAGGGAGCAGCCCCCTATCCACAACAACGGAACAGTAGTGGAAAAGGTGTTAAGTTTTAAGTTCCTCGGCATACACATCACGGACAAACTAAAATGGTCCATCCACACAGACAGCATCGTGAAGAAGGCGCAGCAGCGCCTCTTCAACCTCAGGAGGCTGAAGAAATTCAGCTCGTCACCAAAAACACTCAAACTTCTACAGATGCACAATTGAGAGCATCCTGTCGGGCTGTATCACCGCCTGGTACGGCAACTGCTCCGCCCACAACCGTAAGGCTCTCCAGAGGGTAGTGAGGTCTGCACAACGCATCACTGGGGGCAAACTACCTGCCCTCCAGGACACCTACACCACCCGATGTCACAGGAAGGCCAAAAAGATCATCAAGGACAACAACCACCCGAGCCACTGCCTGTTCACCCCGCTATCATCCAGAAGGCGAGGTCAGTACAGGTGCATCAAAGCAGGGACTGAGAGACTGAAAAACAGCTTCTATCTCAAGGCCATCAGACTGTTAAACAGCCACCACTAACATTGAGTGGCTGCTGCCAACATACTGACTCAAATCTCTAGCCACTTTAATAATGAAAAATTGGATGTAATAAATGTATCACTAGTCACTTTAAACAATGCCACTTTATATAATGTTTACATACCCTACATTACTCATCTCATATGTATATACTGTACTCTATACCACCTACTGCATCTTGTCTATGCCGTTCGGCCATCGCTCATCCATATATTTTTATGTACATATTCTTACTCATTCCTTTACACTTGTGTGTGTATAAGGTAGTTGTGAAATTGTTAGATTACTTGTTAGATATTACTGCATGGTCGGAACTAGAAGCACAAGCATTTCGCTACACTCGCAATAACATCTGCTGACCATGTGCATGTGACAAATAAAACTGGATTTGATTTGTTTGTTGGTTTGGGTGTTCTTCCAGTAACATGCAGGACTTGATCTCTATGGCTCAGCCTCTACAATAGAACACTACAAGCAATACACCAAGTTGTTCTGTGTGTAGATGACCTCCAGTTCTGATATACTAGGGTTGCTAAATTCCTGTAACTTTACCGAAACTCACAGGTTTTTCTACATTCCTGTTTGGAGCGTTCCTATATTTCCTGCTTATTCCCTCCCGATTCCAGTGATCTTCCAACCAGGATTTCTGGAAAAGTTTTTGGGGAAGTTCCCAGCATTTCAGAACCCTAATAAAGAACTGTGCCTCCTTATGGACTGACCATGAGCCAGAACACATGAGACGTTTCGGAGCCCCTCGCTGTCTAGGAATAGGGCTTCCATCCCATCCCAGAGAAAGAGCTGCTTTGATGCCATGCCAGACATTTCTTGTATATAAAATTATGAAAGCGCTTCCATGTGAGCTGTGCGTGTGTGGGGGGGGGGGGGGGGACGACTAACTTACACCCCCCCCACACACACACCCATATGAGCCCCCTGGTTAATGGTAGAGTGAAGGAACTACACAACTAAAGGGAAGTGTCATTGACACATCTCTCTTTGACAAGCTCTAGCTCTACACTGATCGATGTGTCCAACACCCATTCTGTTTCCTACAATGGTGATATTCCATCTGTACTAAAATGTACACTCAGCAGAAGAAGAAACGTGACCCACACTGAGTGAATCACCCTTCTACTTCCCACTGTTCATCAGAAACACAATCTGCAGACCGTTCCAACTGCTTTCTTTATGTCCCTGGACTGGACTGACTGCTCCATCTGTCTTCTTCATACAACAGCATTAAATGTTCAGACATATGTTCCACTGACTCGCCAGCCGTGCTGCCTGCTTTATGGCAACACAGAGTCAACGTTCCAAATGGGACCCTATTCCCTTCATAGTGCACTACTTTACCTTAGGGGGCAGGTCAAAAGTAGTGCACTATCTAGGGCATAGGGTGCCATTAGGGACGTATAAACAGAGTTATTTTGGCTAGACATTGTTTTGATATTCCCAATGAGAAGGCTGGGCCCCATCGTTAATGCAATATCTGATGTCTGCCGCCTTGTAGGACCAGCAGGGAAACCAAACGTCCACTCTGTCTCTTCAACACAGAGATTTACAGTCACGGGGAGAAAAGACGTACAATTCCTTTCATTAAAAGACCTGTCCTGCCAATGCAATGGTTGTGCAGGTGTAGCCTACAGTAGAACTTTAACGTGTATTAAAGATTTGATCTAGAACTAATCAATATGGACAACATCTGCAATGTTCATCCACCTTCAGAACCAGCTGAACTAGCAGGAATAGAGCTACATTAGAGAGAGAACTTTCCATGGGAATAAAACAACAGATCTCCAGTTCTTCTGTCTGGCTTCTAATTCTGTTACATAAGAGGTCTATTAGTAATACTGCCAGTCAGGCCTCCCTCCTCAGCCCTAATGAAGACCGTTCCACATTCCTGATGAAGGTCTGGTCCTACCATAGGAGGAAAGGAACCCCTCTCTCTCTGGTTAGGTCCTAAGCTGGGCCGGGGATAAACTGGGGCAGGGCCAGGGCAGTTTTCAATAGTTTTCAATATCAAAGCACCGGGAGGGGCTCCCTCTCTCACATGAAATGGGTTAAAACTGAAAAGGAGAGGCACAGGGAGGAAGAGGAAGAAGAACTGAAGCAGAATAATAAAATAGTGACTGAGGTTGGTTCACAGAGGAGATCCCCAGCTAGACAGAATTACAAACCAGACAAGATTCCTCACGAGTTCACTGCACTGGTAGGAGCGATGGTAGCCAATCACAGGCGGCAGCTGGCACCTTAATTGGGGAGGACAGGCTCATAGTAATGGCTAGAAAGGAATACATGGAATGGTATAAACCACATCAGACCCATGGTTTCCTTGTGTTCGACACTCTTCCATTCTAGCCATTATTATGAGCCGTTCTCCCCTCAGCAGCCCCCTGTGTAGTCAATGAGAGACGGACCCCCCCCCCCCCCAGTTAACTGTCTAATGTACTGTGGAATCATTGACTGAATGTTCATAGCTGTCAGTGTAGTCAATGAGAGACGGGCCTCCCCCCTCAGTTAACTGTCTAATGTACTGTGGAATCATTGACTGAATGTTCATAGCTGTCAATGTAGTCAATGAGAGACGGGCCTCCCCCCAGTTAACTGTCTAATGTACTGTGGAATCATTGACTGAATGTTCATAGCTGTCAGTGTAGTCAATGAGAGACGGGCCTCCCCCCCAGTTAACTGTCTAATGTACTGTGGAATCATTGACTGAATGTTCATAGCTGTCAGTGTTGTCAATAACGGCAACAGTGGCTTTTCAATTGGCTTTTATTTCAGTGACTGAGACAATATCTGAAAACACATGAACCTATAGCCTGTAGCAGTGTCTCATCAGATCGTCGTGACATTAGATGAGTTACAGACAGAGACTAAACTGGTTAGTGACTGAGACAATATCTGAAAACACATGAACCTATAGCCTGTAGCAGTGTCTCATCAGGTCGTCCTGACATTAGATGAGAGTTACAGACAGACTAAACTGGTTAGTGACAGGATGGGAGTGTCATCACGCAAAAGACTTCTCTTCTAACCACTAACCTCTTATTGTCCTGTTGATTAGAGGATGAGTTAGATGCATTCCTCTAAAATGTCATTAAGCTGCACAGCAAACTAGGTTGGCTATCCAAATGACTTAAGGCCTAAACATACCAGCAACTTTCAAATTTCCTCATTATAGAATAATCAAGTCTTCCTATCCTAATGTAATCTACAAAAAGTTTTGGGTTAGGTGAGTCTTTACTGAACGTTCTACACCGTCACCACATGGCAACCAGTGTGGCCACGCCCTCGTAACCCCTGACCCCAAGCCTGAGGGAGAAAACAGACAACAGCAACAATGCAGTGACGGGCTTCCGTCCCTTCCACCTTGTGACCTTCTGTTGGAATCAAAGTCAACACAGAGAGAGAGAGAGACAGAGAGAGACAGAGAGAGAGAGAGAGAGAGAGAGACAGAGAGAGAGAGAGACAGAAGGAGAGAGAGAGACAGAGAAGGAGAGAGAGAGAGACAGAAGGACAGAGAGAGACAGAGAGAGACACAGAGACAGAGAGAGACACAGAGACAGAGAGACAGAGAGACACAGAGAGAGACAGAGAGAGAGAGAGACACAGAGAGACAGAGAGAGACACAGAGAGAGAGAGACAGAGAGAGAGAGACACACACAGAGAGAGAGAGAGAGAGAGACACACACACAGAGAGAGAGAGAGAGAGAGAGAGAGACACAGAGAGAGAGAGACACAGAGAGAGAAAGAGAGACAGAGAGAGAGAGACAGACAGAGAGACAGACAGAGAGAGACAGAGAGACAGAGAGAGACACAGAGAGAGACACAGAGAGAGACACAGAGAGAGACACAGAGACAGAGAGAGAGAGAGAGACAGAGAGAGAGACAGAGACAGAGACAGAGACAGAGAGAGAGACAGAGAGAGAGAGAGACAGAGAGAGAGACAGAGACAGAGACAGAGAGAGACAGAGACAGAGACAGAGAGAGAGACAGACAGAGAGAGACAGAGACAGAGAGAGAGCACAACATTCTCTCAGCTTAAACATTGAATGGATATGGACCTCCTACTAGTTCTGACCAAAGGCCATTCACAACTAGCAAAGGGAAACTGTTTTTTAGACAATAAGTTACATAAGGTATCGTAGTGAGTTGAGTTTCTAGTCAAACGTCTGGCAGGAAAAATAAATACAAATCTAACCAAAACTATGTCCACACTATGGCCCTGGTCAAAAGTAGTGCACACTATGTCTGAGGTGGCTAACTTTAACCTAACCTACTTGTTGTCATGGCTATTCAGATGCTGGATTTCTTTGGCTTTGCCCCACTACAAGGCAGGAATGATCAACCATCTCACTGAGCTGGTGTTACAGTGTTCTCTGTAACATTCAACGTTCTCACCAGAGACTGTAGAGAGAATTAGTAGACAAGAGGGTGAATGGGTAGAACAAACAGAAAGTGTGTCTGTGGGGGTGTGGGAATACAGAGAGAATGTGTGTGTAGTCCCATCCTCAACATGTCTCCCAGATGACTGCTCTGCTGAAGGCTAACGTCACGACATTCCGACTGGCCTTCCACTGAGTAAAGGCTTCCTGTATGTTTCTCTAATTGGGAGCAGGCACTCCTACACCACACTGTCTGCACCGGAGTCAGGACAGGAGTGTATTGTCTCACGTCTGCACTGGCTCCTGGCAACTGTGTCAGAATGGCACCTAGTAGTGACGTCAGAATGACACCTAGTAGTGACGTCAGAATGACACCTAGTAGTGACGTCAGAATGACGCCTAGTAGTGACGTCAGAATGACGCCTAGTGATGTCAGAATGACGCCTACTGACGTTAGAATGGCACCTAGTGACGTTAGACAATGGACAGGAGTGAGGGACTGCACTGCTGCTTAGTCCAAGTACACCCCAGCAGAGACACTGCTCCAACTACTCTCCAAATGTACATTTATATCATATATTATTTATCCATGACTTTGGTATTATGAGACTGAGAAATTGGTGTTATGAGACTGTAATATTGCTATGGAATGTCAAGCCCAAATGGTAGATCCCATTTGAGTTTGTCCAATAACACCCAAACCCACGTTAGGCTTTGAAGAGGTGTCCAATAACACCCAAACCCACATTAGGCTTTGAAGATGTGTCCAATAACACCCAAACCCACATTAGGCTTTGAAGAGGTGTCCAATAACACCCAAACCCACATTAGGCTTTGAAGATGTGTCCAATAACACCCAAACCCACATTAGGCTTTGAAGAGGTGTCCAATAACACCCAAACCCACATTAGGCTTTGAAGAGGTGTCCAATAACACCCAAACCCACATTAGGCTTTGAAGAGGTGTCCAATAACACCCAAACCCACGTTAGGCTTTGAAGATGTGTCCAATAACACCCAAACCCACATTAGGCTTTGAAGAGGTGGTGGGTCAGACCGAGGATATGGGAGGATGGGGGCTATGTCATGATGGTATTAAACAACATTACTGCTGTTAGATGGAGAAACTTACCGCATTGTCATGCTCTCTGTCCTGAAAGACAGGCAGCAGAGAGTAGCTCGACTGGAAGGAGGACCGGCTCAGAGTGGCAGTAGTTGTGTTGTTAGAGTTGTTGGTTCGGTTCCCCAGGTGTTGGTGAAACAGACTCTCCACTAGTCTATCAATGAAATGGTCTTTGGTAAGCCGGACCCTCTGGTGTGCCCATACACAGTTGTTACAAAGGTACTCCTGGCAGTCTCGGCAGTGAGAGGTAGCGGGATTGCCCTCGTTGCAAGAGCAGCACAGGGGCTCTCTGCTGTGTCTGTGAGACAAGTTGTTGCCCCTGCTGCTAACAGTATTGTTGATTTGCTCCTCAGACAAATTTACCACGGCATCCAACATGTTGTTAAATAAAAAGTTTGAGGAGGGCAAGGCATCTACTCCTGATACGGGCATTAGAACCTTTAGGTCACAAGTCGGGCACCGGAGTTTCAAGGGGTCTTCGGGGTTCCGCTGGCCCTCCAGACACTGCCTGCAGAAGGCATGGAGGCATGGGAGGACGTGGAGCCTTCTGGAGGATGAGGTAGATGAGCTAGTTGAGGTATGAGACGAGGACGAGGAGGTAGAAGAGTTGGAGGAGAGTGGAGCAGAGGAGCAGCACAGTTGTTTGCATAGGGGGCATGTCGTCAAGTCGGAGTCAGGGAATGAAGCCATTTGCACGACTGCTTTGGAATAGGGGTATTTAAACCGGCATTTAGACATAGCCTACGGTTGCCTTTGTAAATAGATGCAATGACGATAGACTAGATTAAATGGTTCTATTAAATGTTGCTCCTATTGTGCAAAATTGGTATCCACTCACTGACACCAAATAAAATGTGTAACTGATTAAATAGGTCTGCCGGTGAAGGACGTGCGTTTGAAGGAAATTGGAATGGCAGTCAACGTCAATGAAAGCTCTTTGGAATAGAAACAACTTCGGGTCTTCCTTATTTGCATACATAATTCACATTTTACGTGTTTTGCGTATTGAAATGTGAGAGTAATTATAACTTAATATTACAGAGTTGTATGTTCTTGTTTACGTCAATGCTGCGGGGAATAAACCAATATTGTGGCAAACATGAAATCGGCTGCGTGTCCCCCACCCGAATTCTCCCCAAGCACAGAGAAGGGCCACTGCCGGTTTTCGTTATCAATTCCTCTGTTAATTTACGCACAAACGTGTTAACAGTAAGTGTCCGCCCAATTATTCTAATCCACCATCACAACTCTTTCAAATGTAACCAACCATGCGCATCAAACAGAGACTGTTGAAGGCAATTAAATAATGAATCCATTTGATGTAATAAGTTAGCTCGATACTTGCGCGCATAAGATCAAATAGCCAAACAGTTGCTGAACAGTCTCCCAAAAAGGATTTGTTACTCTATGATACCTTCTCTGAACGAAATGCTCTCTGTGATGCATTCGTTGTGCTTCATAAAAGGCTGCACTTTCTTGAGATCAAATGTCCAGCGTTTTCCCCTGGCTTTCCTTGACCATCCGCCAGCGCAGAATGAATCCATTCGTTCCGTGCAATGAAGCGTTCCATGGAATTGTGTTCATTTGCGCTTGTGCACGCGTTTTACGCATGTTGTACTGAACTAACATATCAAGAGGTACAACGACGGTTTTACTATATATGTGTATTATGTGCCATGTTAACTGCAGGACGTGAGTTTCTCGAAAATGCCCTGAATGTCTCTAATCCTACAGCCGTGAGCATACTTCCGTTTCATCACACGGAAGGGGACTTTGTTGGACAGCGGGGCTGGGCAGTTACATACTAGCGTCTCCCTATTCATGCCATTTTAACAGTAACATTTTAATTGGAAATGTTACAATATAGTATGCAATATGTCGTGGCGTAGACCTCAAACAGCAGTTGTGCAAAAACAAGGGATCTATTTCAATATTTTAATTTCCTGGAAAAAATTATAGACTGGCTTTAATTTCATTTGACACTTTTGAGACGATTCCATGGTACCAGGCAAACTAAATCAAACTTTCTCTCTGGCTTGTGTATTTAAAACAACTAAAAACGCAATAATTTGTATTTAAACTGCAGTAAGTAGCCTAATGCTAACGTTTTATTTAAACAACTCTAATGCCCACTTTGAATGTGAACAAATAAATGACTGATCATGATCGTATCCATTCACCCTGTCTCAGACGGACAAGCAATGCTTACTCATGCATGCCTCTGTGAAGGCCATGCCATTGATGTTGTGCTTTGGGTTCAGTCTCCAGGAATATCTCACACACACAGACAGTGGCCAGGACAGGAGAACCTCAGTGAGGTTTATCCTTTACATGTTGGCAGTCCAAAATAAGCAGTGGGATGCCAGCCTGGGTGACAGAGCTCTGACCCCATTATCCAGTCCTGGATAAGGAGCTGGCCCCGCCCAATCCTGCTCAGAGGAAAAACCCAAGAGGCTACTAGACCTGGGGCACTATGGAAAGAAAGAGTCAAGAAGCGTCAGTGTTGGAAATGGCCAAAGACAACTTGGTTGTCCGTCTAACCAGACGAGATCTGAACCCGAGTCTCCAACGGGAGGAACCAACCAACCAATCTTAACCATTAGACTAAGACGACAGTTCCACAGCACTTGTGTTGATGGCCGGGGTAGGCACGGCGTCGACTTCTAACATGCATGTCTCCCTTCCCTGAGTCATATTAAACTTGGGAAATGAAATCTGTGAAAGACTCGGAGACATAAAACATGGGAATCACATGAACACCAGTAATACTCTACCAAGCCCCAATCAATATCTGAATGTCAAATCAAAAGTCACGGGTGGATAAACATGCTACCTTTCCTGTTATTTAGGTTGCTGGGAAAATAACTTGAATGTCCCTGGCTACTTCAAAGTAGATCATATTTCTGGTTCTGAACTGAATGTTATGATCATAATGCCAGGATGTATTTTCTGGTTACTAAAGGAAGCGAGATGACGCTGGGAAAGAGAGTAGAGTGATCAGAAACATTCAGTTCAGAACCAGAAATATGATCTACTTTGAAGTAGCCAGGGACATTCAAGTTATTGTCCCAGCAACCTAAATAACAGGAAAGGTAGCATGTTTGTCTTCCCATTACTTTTGATTTGACATTCAAGATATTGATGGCCCTTGTTATTTTACAGAATAATGGCCAACTTTATTGCACTTGATTAAAACCTTTACCACAGTCACAAGAGGGCCAAACCTCGTCATGATCAAATGGGGTAATTGATATTGAAAGCCCCCCCTCCCAGGTCTGTGAAAACGCATCAGAGCAGGAGCAGTATGGTAATAACAGTGCGTTAGAGCTAGCCTGGTTGTTGTCTCTGTTCAGTAATAACATTAGATTCCTTGCCACTCTTGTCATTTGCCAAAGACGAGTGGGAAGGAGTGGAATGTTAGTTCTAAAGACTGGTACCCAGACTACGTTAGATCAGGGGACGTATGGTAACAACAGTGGGAGTTCAGGTATAAATCATTAAAGGCTTTCCTGTTTCAAAACAGTCTGATTTAGCATCATGACCTCTATGGCTTTATGGCAACACTCAAACTCAGAGGGGCTTCCTCTCTAACTAGGAGGAAGTGGCCGATCAGGATCAGCTTGCCATAAACCAACCAAACCCATATCCTGCACAATGAAGAGGCAGGATGACTAACACAAGCACTGCTAGAAGGCCAACCCCATGCTAGGCAGGACACAACCTCCCCTATCTATGAATGTCTCCTAAAAAGCTAAGAATTACTCTGCTAATATCCATCCCACCTTGCCCCAGGGTCCATCCCAAATGGCACCCTATTCCCTAGTGCACTACTTTTTACGGGCCCTGAATCTAGGAGCTGGACAGTCAGACCGACAGGCAGACAGGTGATGGTGGATTTAGGATCTGTTGTTTCTTTGAAGAGGCTGTTCTGACCACTGATTTAAATAAACACATTATCTATCTATATAGTTCTGGCTCAGTATACAGAGGAGGGAGGGACTTCATATCGTCTAATTCAACACACATTTATCACTCTGGGAGAGTGAGAGAGACATCCACATGTTCATGTAGAGTTTATGAATGGGTGTGTTTGGATAAAATTGGCTTTTGACAACCGTTCAGCACAGAGCTGATTAGGGATGGAGTCAGTCAGCTCTGCAACAAGTTACAACACACTTTGTGAAGGACAATGGCAAACAAACAAGAATGTTGAAAATAGTGTTAATCCCAATAGTCATGGACATTTTACATTCGTCATTTAGCATCTCTAAATTATATTATATTAAATCAATTATCCATCTTTTAGCAGGTCTTTATTCTGTGGTATTGGTTGTGTTAAAGTTAAGAGGTAAAAACAAATATATATTAATCATTATTGTTCCCGGCTGTCTCGACAGTATTCTAGCTAGTCAGGTAACTGATGCAGTTAGTATTACTTGATCTTGCAGTATGAAGTCTTCATTCCATTTGACTGTCCCATCACACGAGAGCTGCATCAATGTGGTGGGATCCACTTCCAGTACTTTAGCTCTTCTTCTAATAGCTGGTGCCCATTTCAGTCAAGATCAACCTACAGTAGACCACTAACCAGAGGCTCTATGTATCAAACATCTGATCTAGAATCAGGTCTCCCCTGTCCATGTAATGTTTTTTTTTTTTTATTGTGATCTAAAAGGCCAAACTGATCCTAAATCCACACTCCTACTCTGAGAAACACCAGAATATCAAATCTCACTCCGAAATGTATATTTCATTACAAAAACCAATGAACCCCATACTGAGTTTAGTGAGAGAGCACACCATCTAGTGTAGAGTTTAAACACTGCAACAGTATATGACGTCTCCCGTTCCGGTCATCGTATGAGACGGATCGTAATACCGAGCCATTTCTTTCCTTAGCTCTTCTTTTGTGATAGCAAAGTGTGTTTCTGTACAGTTTAAAGTCAAGTGTAATAGATTTGAATAAGTGTAATAGTTGTCTTCGTAGATCGTCTCGGAAATAATACTCCACTAAATGTTCATTAAAATAACACAATCAATCTAAAGTGCCACTGAACTACATTAACAAACATGTTGTTTTCCCTCATACACCCCTAATGAAAATACTGATACTATTCCTCTGTGTTGGTTTATTCACACGCACACCTTCCTGAACACTGACTGACTTCAAGATACTAGGCCTTCTGGTTGGTTAATACAAACTAACTCTATTGTACCAGCCTGCTCTGACCAAACCTATTCACACTACTAAACCAAGCTGAGCTGGTCTGGTTACCCATCCTATCCACCATAGTTACTGGAAGATGCTGGAAAGGACATTATGAAAAGAACGTATGCACGCCAGCACAGTACTGGGCCTGGCTTCTCGATAGCGATGGAATTTAGGCTTACGAGTGTTTTAACGATGCATCTTTCCTACAATGGCAGAATATGTAACGCCACGCAGACAGAACGTTCGCTAAGTGTGTCGATACTGACAAGATTGAAAGAAATCGGATCAGCTTTCTTCATTAATATCTTACCTTAAAATTATAATTATTCCACAATACTGACGACGGATCAGCTAGTGCGGCTGCAAATACTGAGGCCACTTATTGTAATGCTTACCCTATAATACATGCACTAAATCAAGATTTGACACATCATGAAATATATAAAGGCAGAAATTACAGATGGTAACCAAATAGATAAATAAAACGAATGGAAATATAGGCCTATGTAGACTGTACTGTAGGTAGGTAGGCTATTTATATCTGAATGCAGTCATATCGGTTTTCATTTTAAGCATCATTTTGTCTTTTGGTTGTTTCTAACGATTGCAAAGGCATTGGCAACTCTATATTTGCAGTCAACATCGTTATGAAGTTATCGGTGGTCACAGAGAGACAGAGAAGCATCTTGAGTCTATGTTTAGTGGAAGGGAAAAATAACACTAGCTGTTCTAGGAGTGATCTGAGGCAGGTGGTAAATAACAAGCGTTTTCAAGTGCAACTTTAGTAAGGATGGCTTTGGAAAACAGTTCAGAGATTTAACAATGCTCCTACGAAGGTTCTAACTATGAACTCAGCCTTAAGATGCCTTTGGGAAACCGGGCCCTGGTTCAGCACAATAGTGTGAAAAGAGTATGTCTGTTTATCTGTCCTCTCCAGTAGAAGGATAACGTGATTGACCTTGTGAGAGTCGGTGGGTTTGTTTCTCTGTGTGGCAGCTGCAGTGTAGCGTGGTGGTAGACATGGTGAGCATAGCATTGAGCCTGGTTCAACCAGGCGTGCTGCAGCATGTCCCCTGTCCCCTCAGCCCTGCCAGTCCCAGGGGATGCACAAGTCCCCGTCCTGCATGACAGAGTAGAAGTGGGAGACCTCCACCCGGAGGCCCTCCATGAGGGGGAAGCGTTCCTCCAGCAACCGCCTGCAGCAGGGGATCATCTGGTTGTGTCTGACACTGGGCTCCTTGGACAGATTCCTCAGGGCCAGAGCCTCCAGGCAGTGGAGCAGTACCTCCTCCTCCTCCTTCTGCAGCCTGGGGGACGGACACAGGTCAGGGTCACACACAGAGCACGCCTAGCCACACACAGACCGAGGGATAATCAATACAACAACGTACACAGACATGTAGGAAGTAGGGCAGGAACACAAGGTTGACAGACACTCACTGGTTCCTGTGTTTGATTCGTTGTCGGGCCTCCCAGGCCATGCTCTGGAGGAAAGTCTGTAGTCTGCTGGGCTCACAGGTGGCTGGGATGACGAAGTGACCCATCTCATGCAGGCTGGGGCTGAAGCGGTCACTGGGACAAAACACCACAGGTACATCATCAGTGGTCAGGGAATCTCTCACATGCCTCTACACCAGGTTCCCCTCTAGGCAGCCCGCTGGTGATTTAATTTGGCCCTTCAAGTTCTCTGAGCAAAATAAATCAATAATAAAAACGTTTTTGGAATTGTTGTTGGACATCAAATACTAAAATCACACAAAAAAAATCTCAAAGTGATTTTATTTAAAGAAATCTCTTCAAGTATTCCCACACATAAATAGCAAGGCTTATGTGATCCTATCCCAATGTAATCAAGGTTTGAAATTATTCTGCTTTTGTCAAATACTATATCTGTTTGGGATCCAAATGATTTATAACTATGTTCCGGCCCCCCGGCCATCAGGAAAAGTCGTCCCACAGCTAAATGTATACTGAACAAAAATGTAAACGCAACATGCAAAGTGTTGGCGCCATGTTTCAGGAGATGACATAAGATTCCAGAAAATGTTCCATATGAACAAAAAGCTTATTTCTCTAAAATGTTGTGCACACATTTGTTTGTTTACATCCCTGTTAGTGAGCATTTCTCTTTTGCCAAGACAATCCATCCACCTGACAGGTGTGGCATATCAAGAAACTGATTAAACAGCATGATCATTACACAAGTGCACCTTGTGCTGGGGACAATCAAATGTGCAGTTTTGTCACAACACAATGCCACAGATGTCTCAAGTTTTGAGGGAGCATGCAATTGGCATGCTGACTGCAGGAATGTCCACCAGAGGTGTTGCAAGATAATTTAATGTTCATTTCTCTACCATAAACCGCTAATGTCATTTTAGAGAATTTAGCAGTATGTCCAACTGGCCTCACAACCGCAGACCACGTGTAACCACACCAGCCGAGGACCTCCACATCCGGCATCTTCACATGCACCATCCACCTGGACAGCTGATGAAACTGTGGAGTATTTTTGTCTGTAATAAAGCCCTTTTGCGGGGAAAAACTAATTCTGATTGGCTGGGCCTGGTACTCCAGTGGGTGGGCCTGGCTCCCTAGTGAGTGGGCCTATGCCCTCCCAGGCCCACCCATGACTGTGCCCCTGCCCAGTCATGTGAAATCCATAGATTAGGGCCTAATACATTTATTTCAATTGACTGATTTCCTGATATGAATTCAGTAAAACCATTGAAATGTTTGCATTTTGCGTTTATATATTTTTGTTCAGTGTAATTCTACAGACTGGTATTACAGTAGCATCAAAATCACACCCTTGAACAGGAATGTGCTGCATTAACAGAGTATTTTGGCCCACTGGTAGACAGTCGGGTACATGGTCTGTGGTGTGGGTGGATAGGGAAGAGTCTCTTACTTCTCCAGGGTCATGGCCAGACCTTGCAGGCTCCTGGGATGCAGGGCTAGGCGTCGGGCCAGTAGTCTCTTATGGAAGGTGTTGAGGATGCTGCAGTGTTCCTCTATAGGCTGTACAGGTCCCAGTCTCTCTATGTTAATTACCTGAATACCTCCCAACACATGGCTGATCCTCTCCTTCAGCCACTCTGTCTGCTGGAGCAGGCTACGGTAGCTGGGGAGACTCACAAACAGCTAGGACACATGTACACACGCACACACAAACAAACACAGAACATGAGCAACAGGAGAATAAAAAAGACTGGTCACTTTTCCAGCTGAAATGTAACATGTGCCATACTTTTGTCCATTGGTGATGAACATCCATTGTTCCCAGCATCACATGACCCGAGGCATTCATCCCTGATTGGTCAGTGAATATTATAGTGTGTCCTAAAAGAAAATAAGGAATGCATAAAGTAATTTACCATACATCATTTTAATTCACTCATCATTCTCTGTCAGTCAGGACATCTTTCAAAATGTCAACAGAATAGAACAATTCAAGCCCACTCTTAGGACAAAGACCCTTATTGACTCTCTTCCAGGTGTGTATACCTCGCAGGTTGAGCACAGCCTCAGGGTTCTGCTGGGAGAGACGGCTCAGACTCTGGAGCTGACAGCATCTGTGAGTCACTCCCCAGCTGCGCTGCCACCTGCAGGAGGGAGGAGGTATTGTCCTCAGATCAGGTGTTCAAGTGAGAGCAGAGATCCCCAGTCATGTTGTAACAACAGGAGGCTCAAAGTCTCCAGAACATTGATAATACGTTACTTTGGAATGACATTGACCACCTTCTGTTGTACCGCAGGCCAGTAGAACCCAGTCAAACAGTAACTCACTCAAACATGCACCCTATGAAGCTGAAGGGTCTATGCACTTTACTTCATAGGACCAGCACTGTGCATCAGAGTCATGTATTCGGAGCATGTGACATTTCGATTTTTACTATGCATCTCTGCACCATTTTCTATCTGCATGGGAGTTGGTGCACTTAATGAAACTCACCAATGGTTTCTTCTTCTATTAGAATGGAACAGCTGTTGTTCAGAGTGTTGATGATTACCTAATATCTTCCAAGGCAAATTTCTGACACAATTCCTTCTTGAGTCTCTTCAGCTCCTCCCGTCGAGGGACACTGGCGTTCTGCTTCTTCTTAGCCTCCTTCTCATGGTTTCTCAGCCACAAGCTGCAGCAGAGAGACAACTCTTCAGACAGACCAATGGCTCGCTTGTAGAGCATGTCACTTCTCTCAAGGCATGAGTGGAATGAGCCAACCAGAGGAACGCAAGTACACAGGCAGTGACAAAGACAGCAAGATCATTTGTTTCTATTTAAACCCGTCTTCGGAATGCATCTGTGAATTTGAGCTGACAGTTAAAAAGTGATCAAGCTAAAGCAATGCTAATGTCTATGTCATTCTACATACATAAGAAGTTACCGTTTGCTTTGGCTAGGTAGTCACTATACAGTACCTTAGTGTGGGCTCTACTTTCTTGGCCTGCTTCAGCTCCTGCTCTGGGTCTCTGAAGCCAGTGAAGCTGTAGTAGCTTTTGTCCCATTTGATGGGCCTGTAGAAAGGGTTCCCATGCCCAGCCACTGGCTGCTGGCTCTTGGGTGACTCTGAGCTGGCCTTCAGTCCCTTCATGTGCTCTGTGGACAGACTGCAGGACTTCAACACATCCATTACGGTGGTCAGGACATCCTTGGTCTGCAGAGTGAAGCTGACCGAACGGAACCCTGGGAAATGTGGTCAAATGTATTACAAACATAGTCAGTCACAAAAAAACATCTATATTGCAAATGGCAGCATGTTCTCTATATAGTGCACTATGTTTAACCAGGGTGCATAGGGTGCCATTTGGAATGCATCCATGCATAATACTCACTCTCTCAGAGGAAACGGTATGAAAAAAACAAATGATCAAGAAACACCAATACTGTATAGTCTACATTTTAAGCAGGATAAAAGGACATTACCAGGAGGAAGGACGTCCTTCTGAATGTCTTCCTTCTCCTTTATTTCCCTGACATAAAAGGTGAGCTTTGTTGGTTGGACTGAGCGGGAAGGTTCTTGAAGGTTTTCCAAATAACCATTGAGTCTCTTGAGGGAATTTTCATTCACTTCCTGAAGAGAATTACACAAAGACCGTTTTGATTGGCAATTCCACGATAACAGAATGATTCTGAGGCTCATATTTTTCACTTTAAAAATGTCAAACAAAAAACAATGAATGCAAAGTTAAACAAACCATACAACTCTATGCACAAGGACTACTTTTAACAAATACCACTGAACATTTTACAAAAACACATTTACTTGAATAATAGTGCAGATGCAAAGTTTGGTAACAGAAGGACGGTTTATGCTGCATCTACACCGTTCTTCAGGTAAATGTGTTTTTGTAAAATGTTGAATGGAAATTGTTAAGTCGCCGTGGAATTGCCCTACGACACAATTCTATGATACATGGACATTATTGCTCTTTTGAACTACGACAGGACATAATCATTCACCCTTTCCCTGGGATGCTGGCCAAAGAAGTCTGGGTGCACTGCAAAGTAGAAAGGTCTCAGTGCATTGATAGCATCTGCCCCTGAAAGAGCTCTCTGATGGACCAAATGTGCTGCGACATGTCTGTTCCCCACTCTGAAAAACAACATGGACCAGAGAGGGAGGATAAAGGGTTGTCACTATGATCACTATGAAGTCCAAAGGGAGCCTGCTGTGCATTACATCAGGGTCTCCCAAACTCAGCCCCCCCAGTGCACGTTTTGGTTTCTGCCCTAGCACTACACAGCTGATTAAAATGGTAAAATCTTGATGATGAGTTGGTTATTTGAATCAGCTGTTTAATGCCTGGGCAAAAACCAAAACATGCACCCAGGGGGGGCCCCAGGACCAAGTTTTGGAAACTATGCATTACATCACTAACAACAGTGGTCCTTTTCACAAAATCAATTCTGTGTGCAGGTGATGATGTAAGTATGATAATGTAAGTACTATAGTGGGTTATTTACCTCATGGCACTTCGCAGGAGCGAGGCCACAGACATAGCTGTAGCTAGCTCTAGCTGGACACCATCAAATCAATGACTTGTGACATCCACAGGTGTTGATTCTCTCCTGTTGACAAAATAGGTTACAGATTATGAGCTGACTGACTGGTCCAAACTGACAAATCTTAATAAAGATTGTTGTAGCATTTATACTACAGCAGTAGCTAGCCAGCTAAGCCTTGGTTTGTGGGTGCAAACTCAAGATAGGTCTTATTTACAGTATCTTTGGCATTCACAGGACTAGCCTAAGGCAAGGCCAAGGGGACACATTGGAGAACACTCCAAACAACAACGCTATCAAATCGTCTGGCTTGCAAGTTCTTTCAGTTTATTCCAGCACAAAACTGAGTAATACATTGTATGACTTGTTATAACTAACAGATAATCACAACAACAAACAGGTTCAGCTAGTTTACCCACCTAGCTAGCTTCCTTGCAAGCTAGCTGTCAGCTGAAAATAAGCAACCACATTCAGACTGTACCAGCCACATGTCAATAAGTGTTTGGCTCAGAATTTATCAAAATTAACGAATACAGATTACCTTCTAAAGACTGCATTGCTGAATTGGTAGTATGGCAGGGATTTTTTTACATAGATTTTGAGTCCAACGTCAGCCAGTGGTCCATGCACAGCAATCAGACAGACAAAAGCAATCGCACTACTATACTAAAGCATCGATAGCTCTGATATGGACGTTTAATGACCTCTGCTGGTGACTTCTGCTGGTTAGAAAGCTACAATTATTATCTCGCGGATCATTGCACCTCTTCTAAACGCAGTCCAAATTCAGTTTTTTCTGTATTTTGTATGATATTGTACAACAACAGCAGATGAAACTAACACCGTAAAAGAGTGATAAAATGTGATCAGTGTTATTTCCTGATGGTTGCTGGTTGAAAATACAATCTTCACAGGACCTTTTAATCAGCAGGTTTTGCATGGGTGAAGTTTTAGCTTTCCATGGTGACATCTTCAGGTGGTAAATTAGTTAATAGACCAATAACAAAGACAGTTCCAAACCTCTGTCAATAACAGCTAATTTTCGGGTTTTCCCCTTCCCACTCAGACCACTAAGTCCTAGCAAAATATTGCTTGAGAAACATTGGTTTCTTTTTGACCATTTTAATGGAAATCTATTACATCAAGGTTAATACCCAGACATGATTTGATAATGATATAAAAACGGCTGTATTGGATCTTTAACCAACGTCAGATTCTGATGGATCATAGATGTTCATTTTCTTCACCCACAAAATGATTTTAAGACGCCTTCCTTACTGCCTTTCTTTGGCTTGTTTCTCAAACGTCACATTTTCCGTCCAGTCCAGGTTGTCCATCTGCAGCAAACCCTTTTTGTGCTTCATCATACCTGGGAATTACAGGAGGCTGCTGGGGGGAGGACAGCTCATAATAATGGCCAGAACGGAGCAAATGGAATGGCATCGAACACCTGGAAACCATGAGTTTGATACCATTCCAGTGATTCCACTCCAGTCCTTACCAATGGTGGAAAAAGTACTCAATTGTCATACTTAAGCAAACGTAAACATACCTTAATAGAAAATAGAAAATGACTCAAGTAAAATTCACCCAGTAAAATACTACTTGAGAAAATACTAAAAATATTTGTTTTTAAATATACTTAAGTAAATGGAATTGCTAAAATGTACTTAAGTATCAAAAGTAAAAGTATAACTCATTCCAACTTAATTATATTAAGCAAACCAGATGTTTATTTTTATTTTCTATTGACAGATAGCCAGGGGCACACTCCAACACTCCAACACTCAGACATCATTTACAAATGAAGCATTTGTGTTTAGTGAGTCCGCTAGATCAGAGGCAGTATTGATGACCAGGGATGTTCACTTGATAAGTGTGTGAATAGGACCATTTTCCTGTCAAAATGTAATGAGTACTTTTGGGTGCTAAGAAAAATTATGGAGTAAAAAGTACCTTATTTTCTTTAGGAATGTAGTGAAGTAAAGGTAAAAGTTGTCAAATATACAAATAGTAAAGTAAAGTACAGATACCCCCAAAAAACTACTTAAGTAGTACTTTAAAGTATTTTTACTTAAGTACTTTACACCACTGGTCCTTACCACAAGCCCTTTCTCCCCAATTAAGGTGCCACCAACCTCCTGTGCTGTGAATATCAATGGATTACATTTGTGGTCAAGTGCTTGTAAAATAAATCTATTTGGTTTGCTAAGTATTATAGTGTATTAAGACATTAGCAAAAATATATTTTGATATACCCAAATGCAACAATATAAAATGTAATGTTCAAAATAGAATCTATTTTACATTTCAACATACATTTTTATACAGTATTAAATTGCATAAAATATATTCTAAGAGTAGCGTGTTTTCTACCTCATTACACATTTGACAATACAGTGTATCCTTCATAGAGATACATTTCTCAAATCAGGCCATAGGATGCATACCTCCTACATTAGTAATGTGTAATTCACCACAACACACTATGTACAGGGTGTTTCCACATGTACCAAACACATACACTACCGATCAAAAGTTTTAGAACACCTACTCATTCAAGGGTTTTCTTAATCTTTGCTATTTTCTACAATGTAGAATAATTGTGAAGACATCAACACTATGAAATAACACATATGGAATCATAGTAAACAAAAAAGTGTTAAACATATCAAAATATATTTGAGATTTGAGATTCTTCTAATAGACACCCTTTGCCTTGCTGACAGCTCCCACACGCTTGGCATTTTCTCAACCAGATTCATGAGGTCGTCACCTGGAATGCAGGTGCGCCTTTTTAAAAGATAATTTGTGGAATTTCTTTCCTTCCTAATTCGTTTAAGCCAATCAGTTGTGTTGTGACAAGGTAGTGGGGGGGTATACAGAAGATAGTTCTATTTGGTAAAATACCAAGTCCATGTTATGGCAAGAACAGCTCAAATAAGCAAAGAGAAACAACAGTCCATCGTTACTTTAAATCATGAAGGTCAGTCAATATGGAACATTTCAAAAACTTTAAAAGTTTCTTCAAGTGCAGTCGCAAAAACCATTAAGTGCTATGATGAAACTGGCTCTCATGAGGAACACCATAGGAACGGAAGACCCAGAGTTACCTCTGCTGCAGAAGATAAGTTTATTAGAGTTACTAGCCTCAGAAATTGCAGCCCAAATAAATGCTTCACAGAGTTAAAGTAACAGACACGTCTCAACATCAACTGTTCAGAGGAGACTGCAAATTTTTCATTTTACCTTTATTTAACCAGGCAAGTCAGTTAAGAACAAATTCTTATTTTCAATGACGGCCTAGGAACAGTGGGTGCCTGTTCAGGGGCAGAACGACAGATTAGTACCTTGTCAGCTCGGGGGTTTGAACTTGCAACCTTCCGGTTCCTAGTCCAACTCTCTAACCACTAGGCTACCCTGCCGAATCAGGCCTTCATGGTCGAATTGCTGCAAAGAAACCACTGCTAATGGACACCAATAGCAAGAAGAGACTTGCTTGGGCCAAGAAACACAAGCAATGGACATTAGACCGGAGGAAATTTGTCCTTTGGTCTGGAGTCCAAATTTGAGATTTTTGGTTCCAACCACCGTGTCTTTGTGAGATGCGGTGTGTGTGAACGGATGTGTATTTCCCACCGTAAAGCATGGAGGAGGAGGTGTTATGGTGTGGGGGTACTTTGCTGGTGATACTGTCTGTGATTTATTTAGAATTCAAGGCACACTTAGCCAGCATGGCTACCAAAGCATTCTGCAGCGATACGCCATCTCATCTGGTTTGGGTTTAGTGGGATTATAATTTGTTTTTCAACAGGACAATGACCCAACACACCTACAGGCAGTTTAAGGGCTGACCTGACTTCCACAATCCCCCAACCTCAACCAAATTGAGATGGTTTGGGATGAGTCGGTCCGCAGAAAAAAGGAAAAGCAGCCAAGTGCTCAGCATATGTGGGAACTCCTTCAAGACTGTTGGAAAAGCATTCCAGGTGTTGCTGGTTGAGAGAATGCCAAGAGTGTGCAAAGCCATCATCAACGCAAAGAGTGGCAATTTGAAGAATCTCAAATATAAAATATATTTGGATTTGTTTAACACTTCTTTGGTTACTACATGATACCATGTGTTATTTCATAGTTTTGATGTCTTCACTATTATTCTATAATGTAGAAAATAGTAAAATTAAGAAAAACCCTTGAATGAGTAGGTGTTCTAAAACTTTTGACCGGTAGTGGACATGCTTGCAGATCTTTGGGGGAGAAATTTGGAAATTCTACTGCACGGGAACTTCAACTCTATATTTATTTTAGGATGAAATTGGTTTATGAATTATACGATTAATTTCCAATGTACCGTACAGTCTGAATGCAAATAATTTGACACAATAAAATACTCAAATCATTTGCAAAGATAATCATATAAATGACAAGATACATAACTGTAGTTGTTCACATGCATCCTACTTTATTATTGGAATAATGATGCAAAAACGAATTCACAATTGTACTTAAACACTTTCACTCACAAACTACCACCACACAATGAAAACATACAATTCGTTAAGTAACGAATAACAAATAAAGAGTCCTTTGATGAGTTTTAATAAAAGTATATAATATAAAGTGAAATAAAAGCAGCACCGAGGGATGCCAACAAAGCGTACTGATACTAAGACTGAGACTAACATCAAAATCCATTTTCTATTTAATCCCAGACAAAGGAATACACCCAGCCTTTCATTTGTCATGCTTTTACATAAACCGGAACACATTTCATTTTGATTGATTATTCATTTCATGCTATTCCCATCAGCACTGTCCTCTCTCTAGTTGTACTATGCTCTGATAGTTCACTGATGTTGAATCCTAGTCCTAGTGTGCAGACACACAGAAGCTGTCATAGGGCAAGTCAATACAATACAACTCTACTTTAATCACAATTGAGAATTAAACAATGGTGGTTATGTTTCGGGCCCATGCTCAAATGCTCCTCTTATGCCCCAGACACACAGTGGAATATTTAGTTTATTTTTAATGAACTTTGACTAGTCTGTTTTTGAAAGACACATCCTCCACTAGTCTCGGCATGCATTTTGATCTGTCCTCCTGAGATCTGCTGCTGTGCCTTGCTGCCTGTGAGGGAGAGGGCTGGGCTCCGGGGCTTCGGTGCTGCGGACAGTGCTGTTGCTGTGCCTTGCTGCCTGTGAGGGAGAGGGCTGGGCTCCGGGGCTTCGGTGCTGCGGACAGTGCTGTTGCTGTGCCTTGCTGCCTGTGAGGGAGAGGGCTGGGCTCCGGGGCTTCGGTGCTGCGGACAGTGCTGTTGCTGTGCCTTGCTGCCGGTGAGGGAGAGGGCTGGGCTCCGGGGCTTCGGTGCTGCGGACAGTGCTGTTGCTGTGCCTTGCTGCCGGTGAGGGAGAGGGCTGGGCTTCGGTGCTGCGGACAATGCTGCTGCTGTGCCTTGCTGCCGGTGAGGGAGAGGGCTGGGCTCCGGGGCTTCGGTGCTGTGGACAGTGGGGTGTGACCCTGGTGTTGGGAAGAAGCCGTGTCTGGCACTATAGCGGCCTGATTCACAACACCAGCTGTCCCGCCCCACCAGAAGTCAGAGCTGGCTAGAGCTGTTCCTCCTGAGGCCCTCCTGAGGCCCTGCATCCTCCTGGGTGGATCCTACAGCTCTCAGGGGCTGATCCAGGGGGAATCTGGAATTCAGATATAAACAACAGCATCATTATTCATTCATTGCATTAGTATTACAGTCATTATAACAGTAAACACTCATTCCTATTCAGTGCCATTCAGTTTATTTATTTATTTCACCTTTATTTAACCAGGTAGGCTAGTTGAGAACAAGTTCTCATTTACAACTGCGACCTGGCCAAGATAAAGTAAAGCAGTGCGATAAAAACAACACAGAGTTACACATAAACAAATGTATAGTTAATATCACAATATAAAAAATATATGTACAGTGTGTGCAAATGTAGTAAGATTAGGGAGGTAAGGCAATAAATAGGCCATAGTAGCAAAATAATGACAATAAAGTTTAGGTTAGAATGTATCACCACTTTAATAAACTGCTAACATGGCTACAAATGCAATGTCTAAACAATAAATACTTATCAAAATCTAGAGTGTAGTATTGGGTGTGAGTAGGTTCAGGTACATTAGGGGCATCCTTCAGATGTGGCAGATACTGTACCAACATGCAGAGTGGAGCAGAGTTTTCTACTTTAGAATCTGGAAGTGTATTAAGGTCTTGGCAGAGATAGATGGGGCAGAGAATAACTGAGGACCACAGCTGTAGTTCTCTATCCACCTCTGTTTACACTGGGTTTGGGATGGGGTGGACAAGTAAAATGATTGAGAGGGAGAGGTTTCACATAATGTGTCCATTTATTTAGAGTGAAGTTTACAAATCCAACTAGAGACATTTGACTCAATTAAAGAGGCACTCCTGCTATTTTGGAACTTTTCCTGTTGGAAAACAATATCCCACATATAAATACAGTAATACACACACACAAATGTTTTTTGGAGCAAAACGTTGTTTTTTCGACACAACTGAAAACTTCAAGGAGTTAGTTTGATGGTGCCCTCTGATGTCATCGGCCTCCCCCTTGTGTTTTGTGTGGGGGAACAATAGAGGAGTAATAGAGAACAGATGAGAAAGCCCCCCCCCACTTGTGCCATGTCATAATACCTGGACCACATATTGAGATGTACCTTTTGTTAAGTTAATCAGGTGATAAATGAGGGTAAAAGGAGACTGGAGTGCCACTTTAACAATGAGGGAGGTTATGCTACACAGGAAATGAGAGTGAGAGACATCATCCAACAACGCAGCAGACCCATTACAGAGAGATTTGGATAAACTTTTTTGTCTGTGCTAATTTAATGATTCCCAGAGGAAGGTCTGACTAACTGGCCTGGTTGTTATGAGGAGACAGAGATGGAGAGATGGAGAGATGGAGAGAGAGAGAGAGAGAGAGAGAGAGAGAGAGAGAGAGAGAGAGAGAGAGAGAGAGAGAGAGAAAGAGAGCGTACTGGAGAGAGACAGAGACACGGAGACAGAGAGAGACGGGAGCGTACTGGAGAGAGAGAGAGAGAGAGAGAGAGAGAGAGAGAGAGAGAGACAGAGAGACGGAGACAGATAGAGACGGGAGCGTACTGGAGAGAGAGAGAGAGAGACAGAGACACGGAGACAGAGAGAGACGGGAGCGTACTGGAGAGAGAGAGAGAGAGAGAGAGAGAGAGAGAGAGAGAGAGAGAGAGAGAGGAGAGAGAGAGACGGAGAGACGGAGAGACGGAGAGAGAGAGAGAGAGAGAGAGACAGAGACAGAGACAGAGAGACGGAGACAGAGAGAGACGGGAGCGTACTGGAGAGAGAGAGAGAGAGAGAGAGACAGAGACAGAGAGACGGAGACAGAGAGAGACGGGGCGTACTGGAGAGAGAGAGAGAGAGAGAGAGAGAGAGAGACGGGGGCGTACTGGAGAGAGAGAGAGAGAGAGAGAGAGAGAGAGAGAGAGAGAGAGAGAAGAGAGACGGAGAGACGGAGAGACGGAGACAGAGAGAGAGAGAGAGAGAGAGAGAGAGAGAGAGAGAGAGACAGAGAGACGGAGACAGAGAGAGACGGGAGCGTACTGGAGAGAGAAAACATCTTGTGAATCATAGCTCCACCATCTCAGCCAACTGTGTTAAAGGAGCTAAGCCTCCGCAGCCTGTCTGGCACCACGCTGTGTGACAGAGGTCAGAAAGAGGACAGAGGTTCTGAGGATATACTTAACTGGAACTTCTAGGGTGGAGCCAGAGCAGTAAAACAATGGCTCTTATTGGCTGCTGCCTCAGTGACTGTGGATAAAGACTGAGGCTATGTCCCAAATGGCACCCTATGTAGTAGTTCTCATACGGCTCTGGTCAAAAGTAGTGTGATATATAGGGCTTAGGGTGCCGTTTGGGATGCAGCTTGGGCAGATCGAGGGGACATCTTAAAAGGGAAAAGTGACCACAGTGATTAATCTCTTCTTGGTAGACAGGCACAAACTATCAACAGATACATTCCATGTTCCTCCTCAATGGATGCCATTTTGTGGAAACATGGTTGACATATTAATATGAAACTCACTCTAAAAGCCATCAAAATACACTTCAAGTTGTAAGTGAGAAGAGCATATTAACGGTGTCACAGAGAGAGATATATATATATATATATATATATATATATATATATATATATATATATATATATATATATATATACCGGTAGGTAGCTGCATTTGAAGCTGACACGGTTTGGGGGCCAAACACCTTTACCACTGTTAGCTGTAATGCGACTCTATTAATCTGCAGTTTGTCCTCTCTCCTGGACATATTCCATCACTGGAGGGTCAAGTCCAGCTAATTCCTCCACAGTTGAACATGCCACACAGCATAATATCCCAGCAATACCTTTCTGCCCAATCCTGTTCTATCCGCTCTGTTGCCCTTTCTGGTTAATCTAATTGCGACAAAGCCCACATAAGGGCTTTTGTGCCAAGAACTTCTTTATGGTTTAAAATTAAACGGCTTGGGCGCCCAGTTTTTGGACGGCAGCCAGTGTCCTTCAGACAAAGAATGTCACTGTGCTTAATAGGCAGAAAAGCTCTCCCCTGTCCCGAAAAAAAATCAGCCACCACACGCCCCAGTACTGCGCATGTCTGTTCCCACTACTTTCTGTCAGGGCAACAATGAGAGCAGTTACATCTGAACTGCACCATACTGTGAGAGGTCCTTTTGAACAGGCCTGTTAACAGACACACTTCCATTTCTGTACAGACAAGTTAAAGACAGATAATCCTTGTAAAAAAGCTTTTTTTTGGGGGGGGGGGGGGGGGGGAGTACTTAATGACCGGATTTAGATTTTCTCAAGTTCTGGAAATTGCCAGAATTGACCATAGTTTCTAGTAGCTCTGGTCCAGAGCGTTAAGTCCAACTTGCTGAAGGCTCAACATCAGAAAGCTGCACTTAATGCCCTGGACCAGAGCTAAGGTTCCAGCTGAGAACAAAGGAGAGTACTTATTCCAGTTATTCTCATATAAAATATGATAATTTCCCAAACAGCCAAGCCAAGCATCATTTCACACACAAGGGGCCACCAGACACAAGCTATGTCACTATTTCTGACACCTCCACATTGTCTGAACAAATCTATTTCCTTTTCATCAGATCTCTATGTAATCTACATTCAGTGATGTCATGTTCTTAGTGCTGTGCTTTATTCCATTCTGTGGAATCCATGATTGGATTCCATTCTGGGGGAGTCCCTTCGGCACAGCAACATGCCTCCTTGACATTTCCGTCGGATAGTTCCAGAATCATTTTGCGTATCCCCCATTCATTACAATATTTGCTTAGCAGAAATCCTTGAAATGATGAATCTACCTCTCACTGTTCCAATGTGGTCGTATGCACCTGCATTCCCCTTGGAGAAATTCAGGATCAATACATTCTCAAGTCGAAGATGCTTATCCCACTCACAAGCTAAGAAAAGTGTCTTACAGAACCCATGATATACTGTAATGTGGCACAGTACCAGTACAAGTGTCCATGTGTAACGGCTAAACCGGCTAAAAAAAAAGAGAAATAAAAATAATGCCAATTCAAGCAAAAGAAATAGGAGACCTTCCTTGGAGTGAAGACCATTTGACAAGCAATTAAGGACTTGTTCGTTGTCTTGCTTGGGCTATTTCCTAAACGCAAGCATTAGTTAGCATTAATAGCTTCTCACGGTAATTAAAACGCCCTTCTAAATGATCCTGGTGCCCGACCAGACAGTGCAGTATGTCCCCTGTGTCTCCAGACAAGCCCAGCCTACCCCACCCATCCTGCCACCTCGGGCCACATTTCCCTCCCTCTGGCCTGACTTTGTGCTGATGGACGAGCCCATCCCTCACGGTCCTCCCAGACAGCTGTGCTTAGCCTGCAGAATGGAGAGAGAGACTTTGGGACTTAGCTTACTGGATGAAAGCAAGCATTTGTTTCCTAATGGAACCTTCAGCCCTCCCGGAAGATGAATTATATTCTGTACACCCAGAAATAAGACGTTGGCATCATCATCGTCTTGGTAACTGATCACTTTCTGAGGGTATGACATCCCTGGCTAATTCAGTTTTTTTTGTTTTAGCACAGACTGGCTGATGTGTGATACAGTGTTCAGGTAATAGGGGACATGTCGATGGTATTGTATCTAATTATATTTGCAAATCTGTAAGATTGCACAGTTAGTATCGAATTCTATGAATGTGGAAATTCCCCTCACTGATAATATCACCTGTATTATGGGAAATGCATCATCCTAATCAATCTGAAATGGCTTTCCCTTTCCTATGCATTTTCATTTCCAAATACTAAGAGAAAAAGCACAAACAAATTCAACAGAAACTTGCTTTGGCATGCTAGACGGAAGGGGAAATATCGACTGCAATTTCTGAAAAGACGGACAGACAGGTCTTATCGTGGATGCAGCAGCTGTCAGGAACAGCCCAGGTGACAGAAAGGCATCATCTCATCAGCCTTCCCACAGCCTGTCAATCCTGCAGAATGGACTGATTGACATATCCCTTATATACACCACTACAGCAACCTTCCCACAGCCTGTCAATCCTGCACAATGGACTGATTGACATATCCCTTATATACACCACTACAGCAACCTTCCCACAGCCTGTCAATCCTGCAGAATAGACTGATTGACATATCCCTTATATACAACACTACAGCAACCTTCCCACAGCCTGTCAATCCTGCAGAATAGACTGATTGACATATCCCTTACTGTATATACGGCAACCTTCCTTTAAGCCTACCTTAAAACAACACTATTTCAGTATGAGAGTATATTTCTTTCCTTCCTCAACTCGACATCGGAGAGATGAACATTTGCTTTCATGCTTCACTCCTAAACTGAAAAGGAAGTTAAATGAGAGAGAGAGAGAGAGAGAGAGAGAGAGAGAGAGAGAAGAAGGAAGGAGATGTAATGAGAGTGTTTACAGGAGGTTCCTGTCCATCAGTGAAAGGCAGTCTGCTCATTAAGCTATAGGGAGAACAGAGAAGGCAGTCTGCTCATTAAGCTATAGGGAGAACAGAGAAGGCAGTCTGCTCATTAAGCTATAGGGAGAACAGAGAAGGCAGTCTGCTCATTAAACTATAGGGAGAACAGAGAAGGCAGTCTGCTCATTAATCTATAGGGAGAACAGAGAAGGCAGTCCGCTCATTAAACTATAGGAAGAACAGAGAAGGCAGTCTGCTCATTAATCTATAGGGAGAACAGAGAAGGCAGTCCGCTCATTAAACTATAGGGAGAACAGAGAAGGCAGTATGCTCATTAATATATAGGGAGAACAGAGAAGGCAGTCTGCTCATTAATCTATAGGAAGAACAGAGAAGGCAGTCTGCTCATTAATCTATAGGGAGAACAGAGAAGGCAGTCTGCTCATTAAACTATAGGGAGAACAGAGAAGGCAGTCTGCTCATTAATCTATAGGGAGAACAGAGAAGGCAGTCTGCTCATTAATCTATAGGAAGAACAGAGAAGGCAGTCTGCTCATTCATCTATAGGTAGAACAGAGAAGGCAGTATGCTCATTCATCTATAGTGAGAACAGAGAAGGCAGTCTGCTCATTCATCTATAGTGAGAACAGAGAAGGCAGTCTGCTCATTCATCTATAGTGAGAACAGAGAAGGCAGTCTGCTCATTCATCTATAGTGAGAACAGAGAAGGCAGTCTGCTCATTCATCTATAGTGAGAAGTGTGTGTGATGATCGAGCCACTGGTCTGGATCTTTCTGCATGGATTCATGAGTTTCTCTGTGGGACACACACACTTCTGATGATATTGTGGTTCCCAGATTGCCACAAAACACATGGCTAACAGTGACAGACAGTCCTTTCTGGAGCTCTGTCCTCCATCCCCCCATGTCCCTCATTCCTCTCTGACACAACATTATGGACCGATTTGATACATATCTAATATACTCCATTGGCATCTGTAACATGCCAGGCAACATCCCAACAGGCAGTAGCGTTGAACAGTAAAAGGAGCCTTCTTTGTGCTACAGCTGCAGAGGGTGTTGGATGTATGTACACGGCTGCCTGATACTCAACTGTGATGGTATTTCATTGAGTGTTTGGCAGGCGTGGCACTGCAGCATTGCTGAAGGAAACAGCTGTTCTCCACAGACAGACAGGCAGACAGAATAACAGACAGACAGAATAACAGACAGACAGAATAACAGACAGACAGACAGACATACCCTTGAGCCACCATGGCTTTATAGGAGTAGAGGTAACAGGCCAGTTCATGTGGTTAATAGATGGTAGTAGTGGAAGACAGGCCAGTTCCTGTGGTTAATAGATGGTAGTAGTGGTAAACAGTGGAAGACAGGCCAGTTCCTGTGGTTAATAGATGGTAGTAGTGGTAAACAGTGGAAGACAGGCCAGTTCCTGTGGTTAATAGATGGTAGTAGTGGTAAACAGTGGAAGACAGGCCAGTTCCTGTGGTTAATAGATGGTAGTAGTGGTAAACAGTGGAAGACAGGTCAGTTCATGTGGTTAATATATGGTAAACAGTGGAAGACAGGTCAGTTCCTGTGGTTAATATATGGTAAACAGTGGAAGACAGGTCAGTTCATGTGGTTAATATATGGTAAACAGTGGAAGACAGGTCAGTTCCTGTGGTTAATAGATGGTAGTAGTGGTAAACAGTGGAAGACAGGCCAGTTCCTGTGGTTAATAGATGGTAGTAGTGGTAAACAGTGGAAGACAGGTCAGTTCCTGTGGTTAATAGATGGTAGTAGTGGTAAACAGTGGAAGACAGGCCAGTTCCTGTGGTTAATAGATGGTAGTAGTGGTAAACAGTGGAAGACAGGCCAGTTCATGTGGTTAATATATGGTAGTAGTGGTAAACAGTGGAAGGCAGGCCAGTTCCTGTGGTTAATAGATGATAGTAGTGGTAAACAGTGGAAGACAGGTCAGTTCCTGTGGTTAATAGATGATAGTAGTGGTAAACAGTGGAAGACAGGCCAGTTCCTGTGGTTAATAGATGGTAGTAGTGGTAAACAGTGGAAGACAGGTCAGTTTCTGTGGTTAATAGATGGTAGTAGTGGTAAACAGTGGAAGACAGGTCAGTTCCTGTGGTTAATAGATGGTAGTAGTGTTAAACAGTGGAAGGCAGGCCAGTTCCTGTGGTTAATAGATGGTAGTAGTGGTAAACATTGGAAGACAAGGCCAGTTCATGTGGTTAATATACATATGCTAGTAGGGGTCAACTGTGTGTCTAGACACACTAAAGCACTAGGCCACTACATGCCAATGATTGAATTAGGACACACTGCTAATAGTATTCAGGGAGGTTGAATGTGACTTAAATGTTATGTCTGCGTCCCACAAGACACCACATTCCCACTATAAAGCTACGGTCTGCACTGAACTCAAAAACAGCATAATTCCTTATCAAATAACCAGCAAGTAAAAGACATTGATCAGAGCCTGTACTATTGACCTTAGGAGGACAGATACTGTATATGTTAATACCTGGTGCCTTGACTAAAACAGGAATGATGAATGTCATTACAGGATATCAAGAGAGAGTAAATGAACATGTGACTTCTCTCTTCCTCCCCGCAGCTAGCTGTGCTAAATATTTCTCTGTGCATCTGTCCTAAATTGAGAGGTGATTTATAAAATGGAGAGCCGGCGGTAATGCATTACTAATACCATTAAAGCATTGCATTTCTTAATTCCTTTCACGGGAACTTGGTACCCTTCTGCTGTCTGAAAAGCAGCTCCTTTTTCCTCCCTTCTAAAATAATTGAATCCAACGCGACCACCTTCAGGCTAAACTGTGAAAGTAGTTAGAGTCATTTCTTGGTCACATTATCATCATGATCAGATCTGTAATGAAGCAGAATAATGCCCTTTGCCTTATTGGGGAATGTGAGGATGTGCTCTTGTTATATTTGCCACAGTATCAGAACAACACAAGGGAGAGGAATTAACATCTACTAATTAGACCGTTATAACAAAATATTATCGTTGTGGACCCCAGGAAGAGTAGCTACTTCTTCTGCAAAAGCTAACGGGGATCCAAATAAACAAATAAATAAACAAATGTCAATTATATTGAACATCTTCAATGTTTTACATAAAAGGGTCGGCACTTTTCACATGACATAAATTAATGTGCAACACAATGACATAAAATCCCATTTCGTACAGGTACCTATGGAATAAATGGAAATGGACAGCATATTGCACATTTAATTATTTCAGTCAGAACTTATGTATTATGGGAAATCAATATGAATCTAGAATAACTACAGCACAAAATCAAAGAATGACTATATGGTGTATGTATGAACTCCACAAAGATACACTGTCCCATGTAGACACATGTCAGGGTTTAACTGTATTTGATAACCAATTATGCCTTTGGTAGATCTAGTTAAAAATATCTATGTGGATTCTGGACATGATACAATGCTTTTCCCCAGGGCTATAAAGGGCTGTTTGGTTTATTTCACCAGTTAAACTTGAATATAGGAGCGCTGCCAACCCGCTGAGGGAATTAAGCAGAGTGAAATGCAGAGTGGTGCTGCTGAATGGGCAGATTGGCAGGCCTACCCTTCTACTCTACTCTAACAAGTCCACACAATGAACACACGACCAGCCCCATTACCCGCCGAGCTACAGTGGAGAGACAGGGAGGCAGGGGCTGAAGATGAAAGACATTTTCATAAGCCCATCCGCAGTCTATTATTGGCCACTTGTAATTGATCCCTATACTGGTCAAGCCTTCTCACAATAGTGATGTTGAACATAGACCTACTAATGTCTACTCATAATGTGGTGAAGTTGTTATAATGAAATATGTTTCTGTAGGATATGATCTTGAATATTGTTTCTCCCCTTTGACAGAAGTATAACTTTGTCTGTGGGAAAAAGTACAAAATGGATACATCTATCTACATGTTAATGGTATAGGATACATCTATCTACATGCTAATGGTACAGGATACATCTATGTACATGTTAATGGTATAGGATACATCTATCTACATGTTAATGGTATAGGATACATCTATCTACATGCTAATGGTACAGGATCATTCTATGTACATTTTAACGGTATAGGATACATCTATCTACATGCTAATGGTACAGGATACATCTATCTACATTTTAACGGTACAGGATACATCTATCTACATTTTAATGGTACAGGATCATTCTATCTACATGTTAATGGTATAGGATACATCTATCTACATGCTAATAGTACAGGATACATCTATCTACATTTTAATGGTACAGGATCATTCTATCTACATTTTAATGGTAAAGGATCATTCTATCTACATTTTAATGGTACAGGATCATTCTATCTACATTTTAATGGTACAGGATCATTCTATCTACATTTTAATGGTACAGGATCATTATATCTACATTTTAATGGTACAGGATCATTCTATGTACATTTTAACGGTATAGGATCATTCTATGTACATGTTAATGGTACAGGATACATCTATCTACATTTTAATGGTACAGGATACATCTGTCTACATTTTAATGGTATAGGATCATTCTATCTACATTTTAATGGTACAGGATACATCTATCTACATTTTAATGGTACAGGATACATCTATCTACATTTTAGTATTTTGAATTTGACTACCAATGAGTTGTAGCTGTAGTACACTTCACCAGCACAGTGTTGTTTGGGAGAGAGGATATTTCATTTCCAAGGTATTTTTTATATTGGTTGTTGTGTCGGTCATCAGTCGTGTTAAGCGACTCCAGTTTAAAAAGGAAAGGCTGAAATAAATGCAGTACATAACAGTGGAAGGGAAATGGTCTTGACTTGATTGGCATCAAATGATTGTAGCGTTTGATCTTCTTCTCACATACATCACAGTAAAAACCAAAGGGTTGGTTCACTGGTACGCAGCAATCAATCTGGTTCATTACATGGATTCAAGTAGGTTTGTCTTTAAAAAATATATATATATATTTTGCTGTGAAATGAAGTAGCTCTTTTTAGCAAGTTTTATAACAAAATGTCTTGAATTGAAATGATTACTATAGTGATGAAAGATTCATAACGATAATACACACTTCCTGCAACAATATCTTTGAATACATTCGTGTGAAAAAAGGATCTATTCTGTAACCTTTTATTTAGCCGCTACATTTTGCTTAAATTCCAAACCCATAGACACAATAAATTACTACCATACATTTCATGAAGCAGAAGGCATAGAGGGTAATTTACTGTAGGATTGACTTGCCATTTGTTCTCATAAGTAGTGAAAGAAGTCACCTTACTTTTAATGCAAATTCATACAGATCCCTACTGGCCATAGACATATCATTCTATAGTGAGAACAGCAGAGATGTTAGAAAGATGACAAACCTATGACGCTACGTCAGTCCTCCTGGCTTTGAGAGAGACATCAGGACAGCACACCATTCAGTGGTGATGAAAGCCCTGCAGCCTGTAAAAAGAAGAAGACAGATATTTTTGTCATGTGCATAAACATCTCGGTTCTGTTGTGTGAAGGCATCACTGTGATATAAAGTACATAGAACCATTTAACAAACACACATGCACTCATGTACAAGTACACGGACGGACGGACGGACAGACGGACGGACGGACTGAAAAACCTGAATATATTAATTGTACTCAACATCTTATGTATCAGTATCAATAAAACTGAGACCTACAAAACAGTCAATACTGATCTAACATATCTAGTAGCATTGTTCTAAAGCAGCAGTCTACCCTTCCTCTCTTTATAGACAGTGGAGGGAGGTGAGGACACAGTGAGGACTCTCAATGCCTATCCTCTCCCAGGCAGGCAGGCAGGCAGGCAGGAAGGCAGGCAGCCAGGCAGGCAGGCAGGCAGGCACTCTACGCTGCCTGTTGATAATAGGGTCATTAATCATGCGTTCACAGACTACTCTCTATCAGACGTAAGTCCTATGATTATGGCCATTGATTGGGGTGAAATAGTCCTCTGCTGCTGCTACTGCTGCTGCTTGGACCAATCTAGTCCAGGCTTGTTGGGGCGTGATTGTTTATTAGTTGACTCATTGATTAAAGAATGAAAGCTAACAAAATGGAGTTTGAATGATTTCACTCTCATTAATATGTGTAGTAGATGATCGACGCTGTGGTTCAGTAGGTCCATAGGACATATAGTATAGTATAGTAGTATATCGAGTATAGTATAGTATTGTGCAGTACAGTGTAGTATAGTGTAGTATAGTATAGTGTAGTATAGTGTAGTGTAGTATAGTGTAGCATAGTATAGTGTGGTATAGTATGGATGGGGCATAGTGTGACATAGTTTAGTATAGTGTAGCATAGTGTGATATAGTTTAGTATAGTGTAGTGTAGTATAGCATGGTTTTCCAAACTGGGTACTGGGGCCCCCTTGGGTGCACATTTTGGTTTTTGCCCAGGCATTACAAAGCTGATTCAAATAACAAACTCATCAGCTTGGATTATTTGAATCAGCTGTGTAGTGCTAGGGGGGAAACTAAATGTGCACCCCCAGGGAGGGCTCCGGGACAGGGTATTATGGGAAACCCTGTAGTATAGTATAGTATAGTATAGTATAGTATAGTCAACACGGCTCAATTCCCCCAAGGAGTAATATGTTTTATCATTTTAAATGTTTCACACATTTACAAGGGAGGTTCATTCTCCCCTTTCTACTCTCATTTCCCCCTTTCTACTAGATTATGTTAATAACAAGTTAATAATCAGATAGGGAATTGCTACATATGTACAATACAATGTATCACATATAAAGTACAGGTATTAGATAAATATTAATTGTTGAACTTGGATTCAATAAGGAAAGATAAACAAGGTGTATTGAAGGAATTATAGACACAATTCACAAACTGTATTCACCTCATTATTCAATGAAATATGGGCGGGTCTGACTTCCGGTTAAGCACTTTGGGCCAATAGTTTGCCGCTAGCTAGCTATCGCTTCTCACAACTTTCCAGACATGGATTCACACAAAACAGGCATTACTCTCAGTAGCAGCGACTTATTTATACAGTCCTATGTAATGACAGTTAGACAAATCCTAAATAGTGTCTGTTTCCCTTCACCTGATTAAATGTGACAGTAATGACAGTTGGAGTTTAATTCAATCCCTGTCTATTCTCAGCGCTCCCTCATTGTCTTTCAAACCATATGCTGCTGGACAAACAATGATTTTACATAGAACACCCTAACCTGAAAATACACAACAGAGAGAACACACATAATAAGCCTTCTTTTTAAAGGAGGATACAGAATTAGGGCAGTCTAAAACATGGATTGAAATAGAAACGTGACAAAGCTCCCGGGGCCAGTCAAAATGGCTTCTGTCTCTGTGTGCCCCACTAATGAAAGGATATAGCTGTGTGGACACTGAACACCTGTGGTGGTTCGTCTGGTTTTACACAGTAGCTATGTGTTGTAGCTATGTCTTTTCCTTACATTGTCAGATAAATACTGGGAAACTACAAGACATTCGATATGAAACATGCTTCGTTGTAGTTTGAGTATAACATTTGAAATGAGTGCAAACGAAAAATATTTTTTTGTCTACCTCTATGGCGTCTGCTTTTCAGTGGTCAGGTGTGAGCATGTCTATGGATTTGCGGAAAATATTTTTACACTAAGTGTTTCTTGCAAATGTGGTTGATGCTTATCTTGTATGTTACGATATATGACTTCTATCTGCCAAGATTTACATAGTGAATACACTTCACTTAATAAGGTGAAAATGAGCAAGGAGAACAGAGAAAGGGATGTGTATGTGAGTGTGTGTGTTTCTTAAGCTTCCTAAAGCAGCCACACACCAACTCCTGTAGATAAAACCCATAGCGAGCTCTGTCACTCAATTAATGTCACTTTTTATCTTCCGTTAACATACCTGCCATCCTCAGCGAGGAATTAAAGCACTCTCTCTCTCTATCTCTCTCTCTCTCTCTGGGGGAGTAAGAAGTAAGCTAAGGGGAGTAAGAAGAAGCTAAGCAGAAGGCCGGGTGGATTAAATTTAGAGCTAATAATTTAGCGGTGTAAAAAAAGGACAGATTTGGGGTTCACAACCCAAATGTTTTCTTCATACTAAAACATGAATGTCTTTTGGTTTCTTTAAATACTAGTATGGTGTGATAAATAACAGGTCTAATATAAATAAACTGGCTGGTACCACCCCACCACATAGGAGACGGCTCAAATGGCGGCATGGAAATCGCTGACATTTTGTGGCAGAGTTTTTCTCACTTGCCCGGCAGCAGCAAATCCCCTGTTGAGAGGACTTGAGTGTGAAATCCATTTAGGACAGATTCCTGCAGAAAGCTTGTCATCTCATTGAAAAGATACCCCTCTCAAAATATGGAACAAGGCCTGTAGGTGTCAAATGCATCACATTCTTATAGCCTCAGTCCCCCAGCCAATCTCCTGTTTATTTTGTTAGTGTGTGTACACAGAGAAAACCAGCCAGGGTAATTGTTTCTTGTTTAATTTCCTATCTATACGTGGCAGCGGAAACAAGCATGTCCTCGGGCAGCAAACAAACATGACTGCAGTACCAAGGTTACTGAATCACAAAGAGAAGAACATGTCTGAAAAGGAGCACGTTAAAGGATTCCGTGAGAAAGTCCCTGAGGATGACAGTACAGCAGGCCCCAGATCAGTTTTTACTAAGACCACGTCCTAAACGGAACCCTATTTCCTAATTAGTACACTACTAAAGCTCCACGGATGATGTAGGGAATAGGTTGCCATTTGAGACGCCTCCTAAGGCCGTTCTGCAGCAGACCCACTCCTGACCTTGCCTTTAAACATGACAATGGATTCACTTTTAGAAGTCTTACTCATACTTCCAGCGTGTTTGTACGAGGTTTCACGGTATCACACAGACGGCATATTGAAGCAGGCAGGAGAGGGTAAGCTGTATTTTATTATCCTCAGAGCAGCTTTGTTCCTCTACATCCTAGTAGTTCACCACTCACCCTTTAAGTCATTTTATAACACAATCCTGTAGTAGACAGACTGTGCTTGGGGAGTCACAAAGTGTATATTGATAGACTACACCATGCTACACCATTCAGAGTTAAAACCCCAGTCATTTTCCAATAGGAAACTACATCTGAAAGCCCTAGAATGGCAGATGTGGCAGACACGTCTGTCGCAGTTCCCTGCAGCCTCCAGTTGCTTAGTTACTTTCAGCGGGTGGCTCATGCTCTCTAGGCCATAGGGGACGTAGGGTCTAACTTCTCCTTCCGTATCCTTCCATCTCCCCTTCAGTGTTAGCTGAGAGGTGGGCTGGGAACTATGTTGTGGGAGCCATTCCCATGGAGAAGTGGACTGGTGGGAGGTCAGATAAGGATGAACTACTACTGTTCTACTGTTCCAGAAGGAAACTGCTGCACTACCATTCTAGACTAACATGGTCACTGAGGAGGAAACTGCTGCACTACCATTCTAGTTTAACATGGTCACTGAGGAGGAGGCTGCTGCACTACCATTCTAGATTAACATGGTCACTGAGGAGGAGGCTGCTGCACTACCATTCTAGACTAACATGGTCACTGAGGAGGAAACTGCTGCACTACCATTCTAGACTAACATGGTCACTGAGGAGGAAACTGCTGCACTACCATTCTAGATTAACATGGTCACTGAGGAGGAAGCTGCTGCACTACCATTCTAGATTAACATGGTCACTGAGGAGGAGACTGCTGCACTACCATTCTAGATTAACATGGTCACAGAGGAGGAAACTGCTGCACTACCATTCTAGATTAACATGGTCACCGAGGAGGAAACTGCTGCACTACCATTCTAGATTAACATGGTCACTGAGGAGGAGGCTGCTGCACTACCATTCTAGATTAACATGGTCACTGAGGAGGAGACTGCTGCACTACCATTCTAGATTAACATGGTCACTGAGGAGGAGGCTGCTGCACTACCATTCTAGATTAACATGGTCACTGAGGAGGAAACTGCTGCATTACCATTCTAGATTAACATGGTCACTGAGGAGGAGGCTGCTGCATTACCATTCTAGATTAACATGGTCACCGAGGAGGAAACTGCTGCACTACCATTCTAGATTAACATGGTCACTGAGGAGGAGGCTGCTGCACTACCATTCTAGATTAACATGGTCACTGAGGAGGAGGCTGCTGCATTACCATTCTAGATTAACATGGTCACTGAGGAGGAAGCTGCTGCACTACCATTCTAGATTAACATGGTCACTGAGGAGGAGACTGCTGCACTACCATTCTAGATTAACATGGTCACTGAGGAGGAGACTGCTGCACTACCATTCTAGATTAACATGGTCACCGAGGAGGAGACTGCTGCACTACCATTCTAGATTAACATGGTCACCGAGGAGGAGACTGCTGCACTACCATTCTAGATTAACATGGTCACTGAGGAGGAGACTGCTGCACTACCATTCTAGATTAACATGGTCACCGAGGAGGAGACTGCTGCACTACCATTCTAGATTAACATGGTCACCGAGGAGGAAACTGCTGCACTACCATTCTAGATTAACATGGTCACCGAGGAGGAGACTGCTGCACTACCATTCTAGATTAACATGGTCACTGAGGAGGAGGCTGCTGCACTACCATTCTAGATTAACATGGTCACTGAGGAGGAGACTGCTGCACTACCATTCTAGATTAACATGGTCACTGAGGAGGAAACTGCTGCACTACCATTCTAGATTAACATGGTCACTGAGGAGGAGGCTGCTGCACTACCATTCTAGATTAACATGGTCACCGAGGAGGAAACTGCTGCACTACCATTCTAGATTAACATGGTCACTGAGGAGGAGGCTGCTGCACTACCATTCTAGATTAACATGGTCACAGAGGAGGAGGCTGCTGCACTACCATTCTAGATTAACATGGTCACTGAGGAGGAAACTGCTGCACTACCATTCTAGATTAACATGGTCACCGAGGAGGAGACTGCTGCACTACCATTCTAGATTAACATGGTCACTGAGGAGGAGGCTGCTGCACTACCATTCTAGATTAACATGGTCACTGAGGAGGAGGCTGCTGCACTACCATTCTAGATTAACATGGTCACAGAGGAGGAAACTGCTGCACTACCATTCTAGATTAACATGGTCACTGAGGAGGAGACTGCTGCATTACCATTCTAGATTAACATGGTCACTGAGGAGGAGACTGCTGCACTACCATTTTAGATTAACATGGTCACCGAGGAGGAGAGTGCTGCACTACCATTCTAGACTAACATGGTCACTGAGGAGGAGACTGCTGCACTACCATTCTAGATTAACATGGTCACCGAGGAGGAGACTGCTGCACTACCATTCTAGATTAACATGGTCACTGAGGAGGAGGCTGCTGCACTACCATTCTAGATTAACATGGTCACTGAGGAGGAAGCTGCTGCACTACCATTCTAGATTAACATGGTCACTGAGGAGGAGACTGCTGCACTACCATTCTAGACTAACATGGTCACTGAGGAGGAGACTGCTGCACTACCATTCTAGATTAACATGGTCACTGAGGAGGAGACTGCTGCACTACCATTCTAGATTAACATGGTCACTGAGGAGGAGACTGCTGCATTACCATTCTAGATTAACATGGTCACCGAGGAGGAGACTGCTGCACTACCATTCTAGATTAACATGGTCACGGAGGAGGAGACTGCTGCACTACCATTCTAGATTAACATGGTCACCGAGGAGGAGGCTGCTGCACTACCATTCTAGATTAACATGGTCACCGAGGAGGAGACTGCTGCACTACCATTCTAGATTAACATGGTCACCGAGGAGGAAACTGCTGCACTACCATTCTAGATTAACATGGTCACTGAGGAGGAGACTGCTGCAATACCATTCTAGATTAACATGGTCACTGAGGAGGAAACTGCTGCACTACCATTCTAGATGAACATGGTCACCGAGGAGGAGACTGCTGCATTACCATTCTAGATGAACATGGTCACCGAGGAGGAGGCTGCTGCACTACCATTCTAGATTAACATGGTCACTGAGGAGGAGGCTGCTGCACTACCATTCTAGATTAACATGGTCACTGAGGAGGAGGCTGCTGCACTACCATTCTAGATTAACATGGTCACTGAGGAGGAGACTGCTGCACTACCATTCTAGATTAACATGGTCACTGAGGAGGAAACTGCTGTACTACCATTCTAGATTAACATGGTCACTGAGGAGGAGACTGCTGCATTACCATTCTAGATGAACATGGTCACCGAGGAGGAAACTGCTGCACTACCATTCTAGATTAACATGGTCACTGAGGAGGAGACTGCTGCACTACCATTCTAGATGAACATGGTCACCGAGGAGGAAACTGCTGCACTACCATTCTAGATTAACATGGTCACTGAGGAGGAGACTGCTGCATTACCATTCTAGATGAACATGGTCACTGAGGAGGAGACTGCTACACTACCATTCTAGATGAACATGGTCACTGAGGAGGAGACTGCTACACTACCATTCTAGATTAACATGGTCACTGAGGAGGAGACTGCTGCACTACCATTCTAGATTAACATGGTCACTGAGGAGGAGACTGCTGCACTACCATTCTAGATTAACATGGTCACTGAGGAGGAGACTGCTGCACTACCATTCTAGATTAACATGGTCACTGAGGAGGAGACTGCTGCACTACCATTCTAGATTAACATGGTCACTGAGGAGGAAACTGCTGCACTACCATTCTAGATTAACATGGTCACTGAGGAGGAAACTGCTGCACTACCATTCTAGATTAACATGGTCACCGAGGAGGAGACTGCTGCACTACCATTCTAGATTAACATGGTCACTGAGGAGGAAACTGCTGCACTACCATTCTAGATTAACATGGTCACTGAGGAGGAGACTGCTGCACTACCATTCTAGATTAACATGGTCACTGAGGAGGAGGCTGCTGCACTACCATTCTAGATTAACATGGTCACAGAGGAGGAGGCTGCTGCATTACCATTCTAGATTAACATGGTCACTGAGGAGGAAACTGCTGCACTACCATTCTAGATTAACATGGTCACTGAGGAGGAGGCTGCTGCACTACCATTCTAGATTAACATGGTCACTGAGGAGGAGACTGCTGCACTACCATTCTAGATTAACATGGTCACTGAGGAGGAGGCTGCTTCACTGATACTCCACAGCGTATGTACTGTACAATGTTGTCAAAACTGTCAGCTAAACACCAAGAAAGACATTTGAAGAATTTCAGAAGTGTTTAGAGTTACTATTATTTCTTTCAACCCAATTCCACAATTTTCGGTGACTTCACCCCTACCCATATGTACATACTGTATCTACCTCAATGACCTCGTACCCCTGCACATCCACTCAGCACTGGTACCACGTGTATATAGCCAAGGTAACGTCACTCATTGTGTATTTATTCCTTGTGTTATCATTTTTCTACATTGTTCTCTCTGCATTGTTGGGAAGGGCTTGTAAGTAAGCATTTCACTGTAGTCTACACTAGTTGTTTACCAAGTATGTGACAAATTAGTAATTATTTGACCTCAACCTATACGCTTTTCCGGATATTCAGTATCTGATATTTTTTATTTTTTTTATTTTACCTTTATTTAACTAGGCAAGTCAGTTAAGAACAAATTCTTATTTTCAATGACGGCCTAGGAACAGTGGGTTAACTGCCTGTTCAGGGGCAGAACGACAGATTTGTACCTTGTCAGCTCGGGGATTTGAACTTGCAGCCTTTCGGTTACTAGCCCAACACTCTAACCACTAGGTTACCCTAGGCTACTGAGATGTCTAAGTGTGCTTCCCAAATGACACCCTATTCCCTACATACAGTGCCTTCGGTAATGATTTAGACGCCTTGACATTTTCCACATTTTGTTACATTATAGCCTTATTCTAAAATGGATACACAATACCCCATAATGAAAAACAGATGTTAGGAAATTTTAGCAAATTTATAATAACTTAAAAACAGAAATACCTTATTTACATAAGTATTCAGACCCTTTGCTATTAGACTCAAAATTGAGCTCAGGTGCATCCTGTTTCCATTGTTCATCCTTGAAATGTTTCTACAACTCGATTGGAGTCCACCTGTGGTAAATTCAATTGATTGGACATGATTTGGAAAGGCACACACCTGTCTATATAAGGTCTCACAGTTGACAGTGCATGTCAGAGCAAAAACCAAGCCATGAGATTGAAAGAGTCGTCTGTAGAGCTCTGAGACAGGATTGTGTCGAGGATCAGATCTGGGGAAGGGTACCAAAAAATGTCTGCAGCACAGCCCGCTGGGAGTTTGCCAAAAGGCACCTAAAGACTCTCAGACCATGAGAAACAAAATTCTCTGGTCTGATGTAACCAAGATTGAACTCTTTGGTCTGAATGCCAAGCGTCACGTCTGGAGGAAACATAGCACCATCCCTGCACCATCCCTACGGTGGTGGAAGAATCAGGCTGTGGAGGTGTTTTTCAGCGGCAGGGACTGGGAGACTATTCAGGATCGAGGCAAAGACGAACAGAGCAAAGTACAGAGAGATCCTTAATGAAAACCTTCTCCAGAGCTCCCAGGACCTCAGACTGGGGCGAAGGTTCGCCCTCCAAAAGGACAACGACACTGTAACGATCTGCGTCTTCATCGGATGAGGAGTAGGAAGGATCGGACCAAAACGCAGGGTGGTAAGTGTCCATAATTATTTATTATACCAGAACACGAAAATAGAAAATAACAAAGTGAATGTAAGAAATGAAAATCGAAACAGTCCTGAAAGGTGAAAACACAAGACAGGAAACAACAACCCACAAACACCAGGTGGGAAAAGGCTACCTAAGTATGGTTCTCAATCAGAGACAACGATAGACAGCTGCCTCTGATTGGGAACCACACCAGGCCAAACACATAGAAAAGAAAACATAGAAAAACAACATTGAATGCCCACCCCAACTCACGCCCTGACCAAACCAAAATAGAGACATAAAAAAGGAACTAAGGTCAGGGCGTGACAGACCCTAAGCACACAGCCAAGACAACGCAGGAGTGGCATCGGAACAAGTCTCTGAATGTCCTTGAGGGGCCCATCCAGAGCCCGGACTTAAACCTGATCGCACATCTCTGGTGAGACCTGAAAATAGCTGTGCAGCAACACTCCCCATCCTACCTGACAGAGCTTGAGAGGATCTGCAGAGAAGAATAAAAGAAACTCCCCAAATACAGGTGTGCCAAGCTTGTAGTGTCATACCCAAGAAGACTTGAGGCTGTAATCGCTGCCAAAGGTGCTTCAACAAAGTACTGAGTAAAGGGTGTGAATACTTATTTAAATGTAATATTTCCATTTTTTATTTTTAACAATTTACAAGCATTTTTTTTAAACTATTTTTGCTTTGTCATTATGGGGTATTGTGTGTAGATTGATGAGGGGAAAAAACAATTTAATCAATTTTAGAATAAGGCTGTAATGTAACAAAATGTGGAAAAAGTCAAGGGGTCTGAATACTTTCCGAAGGCACTGTAGTGCACTACTTTTGACCAGAGCTCTATGTAGTATATATGGAATAGGGCACCATTTGGGATGCGTACTAAGGCTCAGTCAGTATATAGGTTAAATCTCACATTTATAGGATAGGATTGTTTAATGCAGAATCAAATGAGATCTTGACCTCCACCTGGCACAGACAGAAAACCTGGAGTTAACTACCTGGGGTTAACCACCTGGGGTTAACTACCTGGGGGTAACCACCTGGGGTTAACTACCTGGGGTTAACTACCTGGGGTTAACTACCTGGGGGTAACTACCTGGGGGTAACTACCTGGGGTTAACTACCTGGGGTTAACTACCTGGGGTTAACTACCTGGGGTTAACTACCTGGGGTTAACTACCTGGGAGTAACTACCTGGGAGTAACTACCTGGGGGTAACTACCTGGGGTTAACTACCTGGGGTTAACTACCTGGGGTTAACTACCTGGGGTTAACTACCTGGGGGTTAACTACCTGGGGTTAACTACCTGGGAGTAACTACCTGGGGTTAACTACCTGGGGTTAACTACCTGGGGTTAACTACCTGGGGGTAACTACCTGGGGGTAACTACCTGGGGTTAACTACCTGGGGTTAACGAAGCAGAGATGGATCGTGATGAAAGGCTTCCTATCCTGCTGTAAGAAACAGCATGAGGTACGCTCTTAGAAAAAAGGCTTCCAAAAGGATTCTTCGGCTTTCCCCATAGGAGAACCCTTTTTGGTTCCAGGAAGAACCCTTTTGGGTTCCATGTACAGCCCTTTGTGAAAAGGGTTCTACCTGGAACCAAAAAGGGTTATTCTACGGGGACAGCCGAAGAACGCTTTTAGGTTGTAGATATGACCTTTTTTCCTAAGAGTGTGTTCTAGATTGTAGATAGCAGGGACCGTATATCAAGCGTCTCAGAGGAGTTCTGATTTAAGATCAGTGTTACCTTTTAAATCACAATGAATAAGATTAGATGGACAGGAGGGACATACTCTTAGATCAGTACGTCTACTCTAAGACACTTGATACATACGGCCCACAAGTCTGAGCCAAATGGTAATATACTGTACAGCAGTGTTTCTCAACCTCCGGTCCACGGGCCGGTGCCAGTCCACGGGATGTTGCTGGCTGATCCCTGATTTAGTCAAGGAGGAAAAATCACAGTTTATCAGTCCCTGACACAAGAGGGACCAGAGTATGCTGGTTCGTGGTAAAAAATAACTTGAGAAATACTGGTGTACAGATGTAGGATCTTAATGTGATCACCCTGTTGCAGGATAACTTTTCTGCAGTGCAGGACATTTAAAACTTGTAGTGTGTTTTAAAAAGGCTTCTGAAGTTTGTAATTTCAACGTTGACATTTCAGACTTAATTTTCCCTGACGAAAAATGTATCAACCCCTACAAAAATGTCCATTCATTATAATCCACATAATAATTCACATTCCCTGTTGCTGCAGGATTATTTTCCTGCTGTAGCAAACTGTCTCAAATGAAGATCCTACATCTGTATACGTCAACCAAAGACTCGTCACTCTTCCTGTCCCTGCCGAGGTGAGGTGTCTGTCTGCACAGACCAGTGAAGCATGTGAAAATCACTCCACGTTGACTCTGTCATACCATCTCCTCTGTTCTGTCCCTTTAGATGTCACCCAACCCACTGCCAGCAGCTACTATTAGCCTGCACAATAATTATTATGAAGAATATATGGTCAGTAATAGCTCCATTGGTGCCTCAGCACCTTTGATATGGAAATGTGCTGGTGTATATTTGACTAACTACACATGTGGGCTATGGAAGCGTGGGAAGACAATGAAGAATGGAGGTTCCTTTGGGGACCCTGTTCTAAAATGCTTCAACAAATTGGGACTGAGGGTATGCCTCTTTGAACATGTGTTGAAGCCCTCACCGCCCATATGCATGTCATATTGACATATGACAAATTGCAAAAGTCATTGATGGAATAACTTGATGGCAGATAATGAACTCATATGGCTCACTGGACTATGTGACTCCCTGCCAGACAGGTTGTCACAAAAGGCTGAGAGAATCAACTCGTAACAAAAATAATAGATATCTTATGGACGAGTCTTGAGATCTTATGAATCATATAATTGATATTGCCCAATCAAAAACATTTTTAAATGTCTGTGGATTTTTCTCTTCAGACATAAAGACAGTATTTGTTCACAAAAATAATTACCTCATAATTACTGAATAATATCACAATAAAATACATTAATATTAGAACAATGAAATATAATGTTTTCATAAAGGAGAAGATGGATAAACAGTCGACACTAAGAACGACAACCCTGTGCGTATCAGCCACAGCCGGTACAAAGAGAGATAAAAGGGTCTTACCTTCCTTTACCAGAACATGAGAGTAGACACACACTATATGAACAGGCAGACGAGAGAGAACCCATCATTGTTCTCCCACACACACAGCTTGCTCTGTCTCTCTCTCTCTGGATGGAAATATGCTGGAGTAACAGTCTACCCCCAGCACCATCCCCCCTCCATCACCGCTCGGAATCCCACCCTGTGCATACAGTCTCTCTCTCTCTCTCTCTCTCTCTCTCTCTCTCTCTCTCTCTCTCTCTCTCTCTCTCTCTCTCTCTCTCTCTCTCTCTCTCTCTCTCTCTCTCTCTCTCTCTCTCTCTCTCTCTCTCTCTCTCTCTCTCTCTCTCTCTCAGCGTATGTGCTCCACAAAAAGACTCTCCCTCTCAGCCCATATGATCATGCGATGTGTGTGAGAGTGAGTGCGTATATAGTATATAGTATGTCAATGTGTGTGTGTGTGTTTGCACGTATGCATGCGTGTGTGTGTATTTTTGCGTGCATGTTATGTGTATGTGTGTGTGTGCATGGAGTGAGTGTGTATATTACTACTGTACAAGTGTGTATTTCTGTTTCACCAGAGGGCTAGCTACTAGCGAAAACAAACAGGAACCTTCCCGACCCCAGCCCCCCCGGGCCCCCAGTCCCCCAGTCCTGGGCGACAGCCATCAGAAGGCAGCAGAGAGGATATAGCCCACATCTGTTTTACCAGCCCCTAGGGGAGCACACGACTCCAGATACTTACCCCAGCTGCATTATTAACACGTTAATGCTTCCATTATATGGAATAGGAGCGTCGCTGTTTTAACATGGAGGAGAGAAGAGGTGAGACGTGGAAGGGCAAGCCTGGGCACCACCACGTTCTGCTGAATGGAGGGATTTCACCCCGTCCACTGTCTCCACACAGCTGGGCCGGCCGGACTAAATAGGGTGTCATTTGGGACGCAGTCTTTTCACCCAGACCATTCAGATTGGGGATACATCTCTAAGCAGCTAGCAGGGGCAGCAAGGCAGACTACTACTTAACAAATACCTCCATATTTCTCCACCGACTGATTTTCCTTTTGTGGTTTTAATTGTTGCTGCAGATTTTAGTACTCAATCAAAATCATTTTTATTTCATTACATTTCCATCCATCTAAATGTTCTAACAGTGAGCAATGTAGAGGGATGAATTGTACAGATGGAAGATGCACAAACCCTCACACACATACACACACACACACACACATACACAAACCCGCACACACACACACACACACACACACACACACACACACACACACACACACACACACACACACACACACACACACACACACACACACACACCCACACACACACACACACACACACACACACACACACACACACACACACACACACACACACACAGTATAGTAACGCTGATGTTGTACATTGCTATGTTGGAAAGATTCTAAGGATATTTTTTCGTTAAATGTCACATGTGAATTCTCCTATAGATAATTAACAGACCTTTTTTTATGACTAATTTCACTCTGTATGATTTTGTAAACATAAATATGTGTTGTATACTGTATGTTATATTTGTACCATATAATTAATGGACCCATTACAACCCAGTTACTGAACATGTTTGATATGTCTCTCTCTCTATATGTTATTATTGGAGGATGATGGTACTAATAAACAGACATAAACAATCATATCTATGTCATTCTGTCTCTAATCTACTAGTAAAATGTACGCCGTGGGATTTAGTAACAACTATTTTCTGAGGAGTCATTTCTCCATTTTCAATATACACTATTTTACAACATGTGTGTATTTTAGTTCATGACATTTCTGAAAGGCAATGACAAAATAAATGGTGTTGTAAACTCTCTCATTAAAAATCTAATTCATTAGTTCCCAACTGCCTTTGTTCCACATGCCCTCTGAGAGAACAAAGGATTTGAACCCCCACCATAACATACCATACGCCCCTCACACTGGTTCCTCACTAACACATCTTACAACCATCTCTGTTGCATTCTTCTGCGTGTACGTTGGACGGGCTGGTATTCAAGGTTCAGTGTATTACCATGTCTAAAGAAACAGGGTTTTATAATCCTTTGTCATGGAGTATAATATAATACAGAGTGTATATAATACAGAGTGTATATAATACAGAGTGTATATAATACAGAGTGTATATAATACAGAGTGTATATAATACAGAGTGTTTATAATACAGAGTGTATATAATACAGTGTATATATAATACAGAGTGTTTATAATACAGAGTGTATATAATACAGAGTGTATATAATACAGAGTGTATATAATACAGAGTGTATATAATACAGAGTGTATATAATACAGTGTATATATAATACAGAGTGTTTATAATACAGAGTGTATATAATACAGAGTGTATATAATACAGAGTGTTTATAATACAGAGTGTTTATAATACAGAGTGTATATAATACAGAGTGTTTATAATACAGAGTGTTTATAATACAGAGTGTATATAATACAGAGTGTATATAATACAGAGTGTATATAATACAGAGTGTATATAATACAGTGTATATATAATACAGAGTGTATATAATACAGAGTGTATATAATACAGAGTGTATATAATACAGAGTGTATATAATACAGTGTATATATAATACAGAGTGTTTATAATACAGAGTGTATATAATACAGAGTGTATATAATACAGAGTGTATATAATACAGAGTGTATATAATACAGTGTATATAATACAGAGTGTATATAATACAGAGTGTATATAATACAGTGTGTATATAATACAGTGTATATAATACAGAGTGTATATAATACAGAGTGTATATAATACAGAGTGTATATAATACAGTGTATATATAATACAGAGTGTTTATAATACAGAGTGTATATAATACAGAGTGTATATAATACAGAGTGTATATAATACAGAGTGTATATAATACAGTGTATATATAATACAGAGTGTTTATAATACAGAGTGTATATAATACAGTGTGTATATAATACAGTGTATATAATACAGAGTGTATATAATACAGAGTGTATATAATACAGAGTGTATATAATACAGAGTGTCTATAATACAGTGTATATAATACAGAGTGTATATAATACAGAGTGTATATAATACACAGTGTATATAATACAGAGTGTATATAATACAGAGTGTATATAATACAGAGTGTATATAATACACAGTGCATATAATACAGAGTGTATAGGCTGTATTCTGATAACTATAATTAGTGGATATGGTTGGTTATTACCGTGGGTTAGTGAAATATCCCTAGCAGTGGAATGAAGTGTAACACGGAGTGTATAGGCTGTATTCTGATAACTATAATTATTGGATATGGTTGGTTATTACCGTGGGTTAGTGAAATATCCCTAGCAGTGGAATGGAGTGTAACACAGAGTGTATATAATACAGAGTGTATATAATACAGAGTGTATATAAAACAGAGTGTATAGGCTGTATTCTGATAACTATAATTAGTGGATATGGTTGGTTATTACCGTGGGTTAGTGAAATATCCCTAGCAGTGGAATGAAGTGTAACACGGATGCCTACATTATTATTTCAAAAATATTGACAACTATGCAATAGGTCTAGTTAACCTCCTGGTCTACTTCCTCATTTCAATGTAGATTGTTCTATCTGCACCAGCAATTGGATATCCGAGTTTAAAAAATAAAATAATCATTGGTGCATGCAAAACATTTCATATATATATATTTTTTAAATGTAAATCAAATCCTATATGGAATGTGTACAAGACAGTCTAACTATATATATGAGCTCATATGAACAAGACAGTCTAACTATATATATATGAGCTCATATGAACAAGACAGTCTAACTATATATATATATGAGCTCATATGAACAAGAGTCTAACTATATATATATGAGCTCATATGAACAAGACAGTCTAACTATATATATATGAGCTCATATGAACAAGACAGTCTAACTATATATATATGAGCTCATATGAACAAGACAGTCTAACTATATATATATGAGCTCATATGAACAAGACAGTCTAACTATATATATATGAGCTCATATGAACAAGACAGTCTAACTATATATATATATATGAGCTCATATGAACAAGACAGTCTAACTATATATATATGAGCTCATATGAACAAGACAGTCTAACTATATATATGAGCTCATATGAACAAGACAGTCTAACTATATATATATATGAGCTCATATGAACAAGAGTCTAACTATATATATATGAGCTCATATGAACAAGACAGTCTAACTATATATATGAGCTCATATGAACAAGACAGTCTAACTATATATATGAGCTCATATGAACAAGACAGAAATTGTGAGGAAAAGGAAGAGCATTTGAGAAACGCCGTATTTCCCTGGTGAATGAATGGCCAAACCATGACAGTACCCAGACAGGCCTGCTAGAGTATGGAAAAGGCTACGGCTACAGTGATACCACTTCCTATGAAGTACATACATATAATACTTGATAATGTATTATAGTACACTTACAATGTGTTATGTCGCTGGCTATTTGTGTGGTAAATCTACTGTCCCATGTCCTCAGGACAACGTGAGCAATGTCACCACACCCAAGGATTTTCCAGCATATAGCGGCAAGCCCAAGCACTTCACAGACTGCATGACTGGGTGCTATGCACATAAATGCATTACAAGGACAAACTCTGCATAGCCAGAATGAGGCTGATATCTGTTGCAGGGCGCAGGGCTGAGTGGATGAGAGGGATGCCAAAGCATTTAAATGCAGTTGAATTTCATCCAATTACAGTAAAGATCCCAGAATTATGATAACTGCATGTGACGCTTGAATAATTTCTTATTTTATAATACTTAGTATCCCTTTTCAGATATACAATTATGTCTAGAATACACACGTCTAGTAACACAAAGCTATGGCATGTGGTTTTGTTAGGATGTATCCATCTGGTCAGAAGAATGCATACGTCCTCTGACAGCAGGATGAAGAACCAAGGGGACTATGGTACACAGTAACACTACAAGTCAAAGAGTTCTTACACATTCTCTCTACAGAATCATTATTCATACCATTCTATAAAAGTACCAGCTGTATTCGTTAGTGCAGAATTATCATATTATTTTGCCAAACATACCTGTATGCATATACATTGTTCGTGGACATCATATCATTTGTTGTAGGGAGTAATGACAGATGTAATGACAGATGATTCTAATGTCAGATTGATCAAATTGAGTCGTCATTTTCTGTAATCCATTTATTGGTTTTAATTGATTTGTCTCTCTATATAAAATAAATAATTTTGGGGTAGCTAAATAAAGGCTCTTATATTGCCCAGCCTGACACTTACACCCATATGGATTCATGTGTCTACATTGGTATTGGTAATTGTTTATAGCTGTAAGGGGTTGCTATATAATCTAGTCATTTGTTGTTTAATCAGATATATATTTTTTGAAATGCTTCGTAGACTGTGGGTTTTGATATCTATTCAAATTCCCACTCCCTTTGATCAAAATGCATAAGTAAAAGCTTCAGGGCCTGAAAACTCAACTGACCCAATGTATTTGGGCTAAAAACATCTAATAGCACCATATCCTTATACATCCCCTCTGGGCAATTCATATAAAACACTAAAAGACTGGGTGCTGGCTAAACAGGAGAAACGTCTGAGAAAGTCAACCTCTTTCTCAGATGAAAATGGAAGGGAGAAATAGATGTGTGTGTAAAGATCGGAGAGAGAGGGAGACAGGAAGGAGCTCCAAATGTCACACATAGCACCCCTCCTCGACAACCCCTCCTAGGCAACCCCTCCTAGGCAACCTGTGGGGTGGGGCTCCCGGGGCTGCATGGCGGCTCATCTACCTGCTCCTCCTGAGCCATCTAAGGAGATCTCCCTCTGACTGTGACAGACATCCAGAAACACTAGTACACACACACACACACACACACACACACGTATTAATCTGCTGAGGACAAATCCTACAAGAAGCAGTGTCAGGAGACAGGGAGGTTCATGCCATAGCACAGTTATCCAATTTAGAGTTACATCCTCAACTCCAATTCATCCTCATCTCCACCACCACATCCCCTCTCCATCACATCCCCTCTCCATCACATCCCCTCTCCATCACATCCCCTTTCCACCACATCCCCTCTCCACCACATCCCCTCTCCATCACATCCCCTCTCCATCACATCCCCTCTCCATCACATCCCCTCTCCACCACATCCCCACCACATCCCCTCTCCATCACATCCCCTCTCCATCACATCCCCTCTCCATCACATCCCCTCTCCATCACATCCCCTCTCCACCCCATCCCCTCTCCATCACATCCCCTCTCCATCACATCCCCTCTCCACCATGACTGTCTATCACTGGAGTCACCAGCAGTCAGCTGTCAAGGCCCATCAACTCTGTAACATGGCTGCCATAGTCACACTGGCCAGGACCGGTCACACCAGTCCAATATGGCTGATGCTTTTATCCAAAGTAGATTACAGTCATTTATGGCGTGCATACATTTTTGTATGTCTCCAGTAGGAATTGAACCCATGATCCTGGCATTGTAAGTGCCATTCTCTATCAATTGAGCCACACAGACACAGGAGCGCCTCTAATAGGGACATGTTAGGGGTGACTCGTCCTCCCGCTACAGAAATGTCCTCCCACTCCATCTAATGCAGCACGCTCTGGCTCTTGAATCTACAGGGTTAACCAACCAACCAATCCCTCCACAACACTGTATCCTCTCTCTCTCTACACCCCCCCTCTTTCTCTCTGGTCTTCGCTGGAGAAACATAAAAACCCACTGGCCCACCATACATGGGGCTGTGCCTGCATGCCTCGGAGAAAAATGACTTGGTGGTTTTGGGCAGGGCAGCTAAATGGGCGGATACTTCAGAGTGAGGTGTCTGTGTGGAGGCTGGTGTGATGTGAAAGGCTGATTGTGTACCAGCGACTGTGTGTCTCTCAGCATTGATCCCATTACAGGATGTAAATGAAAAACACAGGCGTCCCTCTTTGCTCTGGGCTCTTCAAGCAGCTCTTTGTCTCCAGGGGATTTTAACTAAGGATTCCATGACAACATGTCAGACACTGTATGAAACTGATTACATGCAGCAAAAGCGCCTCTCTCTATCAGTGCCGTGTTTCGTTCTTAGCGATGCTCCTTCCTATCTTTCCAAAAAGAAAGAGGTGCTCTGTGTTCTACCGAGCTGTGGAAACAAAGACAAAGGAAGGAAGAGACTGAAGAACTTAAGAAGACGAAGGTCCAACTTTGACCCTCAGGTGATGCCAAACTAATCAAAAGGAGTGCCTGTTTTACGATCTCTTCTCAGGTCTGTCCATTTGAAATGATCCAGGTGTATCTGTTACCTTGTTTAAAACAAGACATGTTAGGTGTTGTGAGTGAGTCAAGCTCAGCAATAAACCACAGAGTGTATGTATGTATGTATGTATGTATGAGGCTAGGTAGTTACGGCAGCTGAGGGAAGCAGGACAATGAACAGACAAATATAGACAGAGTATGTGACAGAGTGTGAGAGCACCCTTCAGACTTACCCCTTGTGATAGCAGCAGGCGGAACACACACCAGGCGCAGCAGCCAGGGATGGTTCCTGGTCCTGGAGATCCTGCAGACCTCCATGTACTGTCAACCGGAGGCTGCCTTCTCTCTCTCTCTCTCTCTCTCTTCCTGGTTCATTCCCTCCCTCCTCCTCCTCTCTGACATGTGCTTCAGAAGAATCAGATCACTCTCTCCAGCCTGGTACAGAGAGCAGTGAGGCACATGGGAGGGGTGTTTTGTAATCTACCAGGTTGTACCACCCAGAAGAGAAATATGAGGGGGTGGGGGGAGAAGGAGGAGAGGAGGGTTAGACTAACGCTCTCCAGCCATTCCTTCCCTTCATCCCTCTGTCTGCCCTGGGATTGGTCTCTTCCTTTTTCTTTGCTCTGATTGGAGGTCCTGCTTCCCCCTCAATAACATTATAAGAATCCTAAAGAAAGAGAGATAGAGAGAGAGAGAGAGAGGGGAGAGAGAGAGTGGGGGGGAGAGAGAGAGGTGAGAGAGAGGGGGAGAAAAAGAGAGAAAGAGAGCAAGAGAGAGAGAGAGAGAGAGAGAGAGAGAGAGAGAGAGAGAGGTAAGATAGAGAGAGAGGAATAGGAGGGATAGATGCCTTAAAGCTTTAAATACTGATTCAGTGGAGACTCTGGGCTTAAGACGTAGTAGACAATAGCATTATTCATTTTGACATGGGAAACAAGAAAGCTCTGACTGGGTGTTAATGCAGACTTCCACTGTCTTTTAGTTCACACTCCTCTTGCATACAGGCTTTAACCATCAAAATGATGGTGTGTTTGTGTGTGTGTGTGTGTGTGTGTGTGTGTGTGTGTGTGTGCGGGTGTGTGTGTCTAAGAATCTCCTCATGTCATGCCCCAGGGTGTCTGTCTGTCTGACTGTCTGTCACACTGTCTGCCAGCCCACCATATATCCTCCTCCCTCCACTGTTAATACATGCATTGTCCTCAGCATCATCTGCTCCTCAGCGTTATGGTTCAATAGACTTATTCTAAAGACCTGGAAATGCTTATGCAAACGTGGATATGTGAAGTTACTCATGTTAATGAATAAGCAGCGAACCATGAATGAAGGTAAACCAGAGATGTTATTCATTCTAGTGACTACAGCAGTCTGCCAGAGATGTTATTCATTCTAGTGACTACAGCAGTCTGACAGAGATGTTATTCATTCTAGTGACTACAGCAGTCTGCCAGAGATGTTATTCATTCTAGTGACTACAGCAGTCTGCCAGAGATGTTATTCATTCTAGTGACTACAGCAGCCTGCCAGAGATGTTATTCATTCTAGTGACTACAGCAGCCTGCCAGAGATGTTATTCATTCTAGTGACTACAGCAGTCTGCCAGAGATGTTATTCATTCTAGTGACTACAGCAGTATGTCAGAGGGTTTATTCATTCTAGTGACTACAGCTGTCTGACAGAGATGTTATTCATTCTAGTGACTACAGCAGTCTGCCAGAGATGTTATTCATTCTAGTGACTACAGCAGTCTGCCAGAGATGTTATTCATTCTAGTGACTACAGCAGTCTGCCAGATATGTTATTCAATCTAGTGACTACAGCAGTCTGCCAGATGTTATTCATTCTAGAGAACTACAGCAGTCTGCCAGAGATGTTATTCATTCTAGTGACTACAGCAGTCTGCCAGATGTTATTCATTCTAGTGACTACAGCAGTCTGCCAGAGATGTTATTCATTCTAGTGACTACAGCAGTCTGCCAGAGATGTTATTAATTCTAGTGACTACAGCAGTCTGCCAGAGATGTTATTCATTCTAGTGACTACAGCAGTCTGCCAGATGTTATTCATTCTAGTGACTACAGCAGTCTGCCAGAGATGTTATTCATTCTAGTGACTACAGCAGTATGTCAGAGGGTTTATTCATTCTAGTGACTACAGCAGTCTGACAGAGATGTTATTCATTCTAGTGACTACAGCAGTCTGACAGAGATGTTATTCATTCTAGTGACTACAGCAGTCTGCCAGAGATGTTATTCATTCTAGTGACTACAGCAGTCTGCCAGAGATGTTATTCATTCTAGTGACTACAGCAGTCTGCCAGAGATGTTATTCATTCTAGTGATTACAGCAGTCTGCCAGAGATGTTATTCATTCTAGTGACTACAGCAGTCTGTCAGATATGTTATTCATTCTAGTGACTACAGCAGTCTGCCAGATATGTTATTCAATCTAGTGACTACAGCAGTCTGCCAGATGTTATTCATTCTAGTGACTACAGCAGTCTGCCAGAGATGTTATTCATTCTAGTGACTAGAGCAGTCTGCCAGATGTTATTCATTCTAGTGACTACAGCAGTCTGCCAGAGATGTTATTCATTCTAGTGACTACAGCAGTATGTCAGAGGGTTTATTCATTCTAGTGACTACAGCAGTCTGACAGAGATGTTATTCATTCTAGTGACTACAGCAGTCTGCCAGAGATGTTATTCATTCTAGTGACTACAGCAGTCTGCCAGAGATGTTATTCATTCTAGTGACTACAGCAGTCTGCCAGAGATGTTATTCATTCTAGTGACTACAGCAGTCTGCCAGAGATGTTATTCATTCTAGTGACTGCAGCAGTCTGCCTGTAAAGAGTTCTGTAGTTGTTCATCATGGCTACTACACCTGATTCCTCTTCTACTAAAATATGAAGGTAAATACCTTGACAGCAGTGCACTGATCAGCTGGTTTATAGTGTGTTTTCAGAGCCAACCTTGTTCCATCAGCTTGGAGGAAAGCAGTTGCAATTATTCAAGGCTTGCATTGTGAAGTCTTCTCAAATAGTAAATTGATTACCATTTTGGCATGAACTGCAAAGCGGTAGAATGGAATTTCACACTGTACGCAATCACAATGATCTGGCGCCATCCTGGGCATCAAAGCACATATAATGAACCCTTCACTTATCCTACATTCCTGCCGTAGCATCTGAGCTAAATTCCTCTAGATAGGCATTCTTCCTACACGGTCTATGTTGAGCAGTGTTCTGCTACTCATAACAACATATGGCTGAGCTCAATGGCCGTCGGGTCTCATATGGACAGGCGGTTTGATTGACAGCCAGCCACACAAAGGAAAGGTGCATGCTGGCCTGTGTGAGTGTGTGTGCTATGAGAGGTATTCTATGGATTCTGACAACAGAGAGATCTACTCAGGCAGAGATGCCACAGTATTTGTGACTGAAACTAAGTACGTTTGATGAGGGCTAATAGGGAGCCATTAGGAGATATGTCAGTGTGTCAGTCAATACTAAAGCTGTGTGTGTCTCCTGCAGCTGCTCTGCACGTATTACCCTCACTGCTGCAGCTCAGCAGACCTCTCTCTGCCTTTTCCTTCTCTGTCTCAGTAAGTCAGTGTGGGTTGAGAGGAGATGAAACACTTTCTGACTCCGTCCGCATCTACTTACTGTAGAAATCCCCTAGCAGCCTCCGTATTTGATGAGCATGTGTGTGTACGCATATGCGAGTGTGTGTGTGTGTGTGTACGCATATGCAAGTGTGTGTGTGTGTGTGTTGTATGTCTGTCCTTGTCAAAGCAGAGTGCCTGTCTGTCTGTCTGTCTGCTGCTTTACGCTGTAGGTGTGCGAGGCGGATATTGACATGATTAACAACGGTATTATACATCAGCTACATTTGAAATAACACGGCCGTACAGCATCACTTCCTCTTGGAGATGACCATTATCAGACAGTCTGCTACAGGAAGCTGAGATGACCATTATCAGACAGTCTGCTACAGGAAGCTGAGATGACCATTATCAGACCGTCTGCTACAGGAAGCTGAGATGACCATTATCAGACAGTCTGCTACAGGAAGCTGAGATGACCATTATCAGACAGTCTGCTACAGGAAGCTGAGATGACCATTATCAGACAGTCTGCTACAGGAAGCTGAGCTGACCATTATCAGACAGTCTGCTACAGGAAGCTGAGATGACCATTATCAGACAGTCTGCTACAGGAAGCTGAGATGACCATTATCAGACAGTCTGCTACAGGAAGCTGAGATGACCATTATCAGACAGTCTGCTACAGGAAGCTGAGATGACCATTATCAGACAGTCTGCTACAGGAAGCTGAGATGACCATTATCAGACAGTCTGCTAACAGGAAGCTGAGATGACCATTATCAGACAGTCTGCTACAGGAAGCTAAGATGACCATTATCAGACAGTCTGCTACAGGAAGCTAAGATGACCATTATCAGACAGTCTGCTACAGGAAGCTGAGATGACCATTATCAGACCGTCTGCTACAGGAAGCTGAGATGACCATTATCAGACAGTCTGCTACAGGAAGCTGAGATGACCATTATCAGACCGTCTGCTACAGGAAGCTGAGATGACCATTATCAGACAGTCTGCTACAGGAAGCTGAGATGACCATTATCAGACAGTCTGCTACAGGAAGCTGAGATGACCATTATCAGACAGTCTGCTACAGGAAGCTGAGATGACCATTATCAGACAGTCTGCTACAGGAAGCTGAGATGACCATTATCAGACAGTCTGCTACAGGAAGCTGAGATGACCATTATCAGACCGTCTGCTACAGACAGAGGAAACACCACACAGGTCCCCATTATCCAGGCTCCACGCTGCGCTCAGTATGCTGTGAGCACAGAAATTATTTTCAGATGAAGCGTTAGTTTAAAAGGGAAGAGAGAGATCAATACAGTATAGAACAGGAGAGGAAAGAGATAGAATATAGAAAGAGTGTCAGGTGTGTGAGGGGATTAGAGGTGAGGAGGTTAGAGGAGAGGGGATTAGAGGTGAGGGGATTAGAGGTCAGGAGGTTAGAGGAGAGGGGATTAGAGGTGAGGGGATTAGAGGAGAGGAGGTTAGAGGATAGGTTAGAGGAGAGGGGATTAGAGGAGAGGGGATTGGAGGAGAGGGGATTAGAGGTGAGGGGATTAGAGGAGAGGAGAGGTTAGAGGAGAGGGGATTAGAGGTGAGGGGATTAGAGGTGAGGGGATTAGAGGAGAGGGGGTTAGAGGAGAGGGGATTAGAAGAGAGGGGGTTAGAGGAGAGGGGATTGGAGGAGAGGGGATTAGAGGAGAGGGGGTTAGAGGAGAGGGGAAAGGAGGAGAGGGGGTTGGAGGAGAGGGGGTTAGAGGAGAGGGGATTAGAGGAGAGGGGATTGGAGGAGAGGGGATTAGAGGAGAGGGGATTAGAGGAGAGGGGGTTAGAGGAGAGGGGATTAGAGGAGAGGGGATTAGAAGAGAGGGGGTTAGAGGAGAGGGGATTAGAGGAGAGGGGATTGGAGGAGAGGGGATTAGAGGAGAGGGGATTGGAGGAGAGGGGATTAGAGGAGAGGGGATTAGAAGAGAGGGGGTTAGAGGAGAGGGGATTAGAGGAGAGGGGATTGGAGGAGAGGGGATTAGAGGAGAGGGGATTGGAGGAGAGGGGATTGGAGGGTGATTCTGGAAAAGGTGAGAATAGTCTAGGTGTGTGTGTGTTCTGATGTCAGGTGATGACAGAACTCTTGTTTGTGTATCATGGCACCCTCTGGCAACATCTGACTGTGAACATTAGGTGTAGTAAAGCTACAGTAGCAGACACTTCCCAGACTAACATTACAAACACTTTCACCATTTGTCCCAGCCCCACTTTACCTCGGCTCCTGTGTAGAATGCATACTGCAGGGCTATGGCTGTACTCAGGTTTTTACAGTACAGTAAGACCACCTTTCTTTGACGCAAACATTCCCACTTTTAAACATTTCTAGAAAATAACCGAAAAATGACAGTTAAAGCATCTACTTTTCTGGGTATGCAGCCAGTAGTATAACAGGGGTGTGTGTGAGGCTGCTTAAGCCTTTTTATTTGGAAGGATTTTACAGGAAAGAAGCAAATCATTAGAGCCTGAAGAACACTTCCTCCCTTCTGTTGTGGTTATGTAACCAACCAAGTGCCACAATTAGCATAATGCAACAATGTTAATGAGGGACTGCTACCATCGCAATTATCATGGATCGACGCTATATAATATACTGACTGTAGTTATATACATATTTTTCAAGCTCTTTTTTGTGTAAATGCTGTATTGCTGCTGGACTATGGCACCCCCTTCCTATACTGTGTACTGCTGTAGACCAGGGCACTACGGTACACAGCTAAATATGAGCAAGTCACGTCCTGACCTTAGTTCCTTTTTCATGTCTCTGTTTTAGTTTGGTCAGGGCGTGAGTTGGGGTGGGCATTCTATGTTGTGATTTCTATGTTTGTATTTCTGTGTTTGGCCTGGTATGGTTCCCAATCAGAGGCAGCTGTCGATCGTTGTCTCTGATTGAGAACCATACTTAGGTAGCCTGTTTTTCCCATTTTGAGTTGTGGGTGATTGTTTTCTGTTGTGTATCTGCACCAGCCAGAACTGTTTCGGTCGTTCTCTTTGTTATTTCCGTGTTCATTTATGGACACATACCACACTGCACCTTGGTCCTCTCCTCCCAACAGCCGTTACAGAGCCATATAATCAAGAACAAAGAGCCAAGGACAAAGACAATATTCCTTTTCAAATCAAATAAAATTGTATTAGTCACAAGCGCCGAATACAAAAGTTGTAGACCTTACAGTGAAATGCTTACTTACGAACCCCTAACCAACAATGCAGTTAAAGAGATACGGATAAGAATAAGAAATAAAGGAACAAGTCATTAAAGAACAGCAGTAAAATAACAATAGCGAGACTAAATACAGGGGGTACCGGTACAGAGTCAATGTGCAGGGGCACCGGTTAGTTGAGGTAATATGTACATGTAGGTAGAGTTATTAAAGTGACTATGCATAGATAATAACAACAGCGAGTAGCAGTGGTGTAAAAAAGGGGGGTTCCTAAACTTGGCGCTCCGGTACTGCTTTCCGTGTGGTAGAAAGAACAGTCTATGACTAGGGTGGCTAGAGTCTGACAATTATTAGGGCCTTCCTCTGACATCACCTGGTATAGAGGTCCTGGGTGGCAGGAAGCTTGGCCCCAGGGATGTACTGGGCCGTTCGCACTACCCTCTGTAGTGCCTTGAGGTCGGAGGCCGAGCAGTTAGCATATCAGGCAGTGATGCAACCAGTCAGGATGCTCTCGATGGTGCAGCTGTAGAACCTTTTGATGATCTGAGGATCATTGCCAAATCTTTTCTGTCTCCTGAGGGGGAATAGGTTTTTGTCGTACCCTCTTCACGACTGTCTTGGTGTGCTTGGACCATGTTAGTTTGTTGGTAATGTGGACACCAAGGAACTTGAATCTCTCAACCTGCTCCTCTGCAGCCCTGTCGATGAGAATGGGGACATGCTCGGTCCTCTTTTTCCTGTAGTCCATAATCATCTCCTTTGTCTTGATCATGTTGAGGGAGAGGATGTTGTCCTGGCACTACTTGGCCAGGTCTCTGACCTCCTCCCTACAGCCTATAGGCTGTCTCATCGTTGTTGTTGTTGTTATCACTATTGTGTCATCGGCTAACTTAATGATGGTGTTGGAGTCGTGCCTGGCCGTGCAGTCATGAGTGAACAGGGAGTACAGGAGGGAACTGAGCACGCACTCCTGAGGTGCCCCCGTGTTGAGGATCAGCGTGGCGGATGTGTTGTTACCTACCCTTAGAACCTGGGGGCGGCCAGTCAGGAAGTCCGGGATCCAGTTGCAGAGGGAGGTGTTTAGTCCCAGGGTCCTTAGCTTATTGATGAGCTTTGAGGGCACTATGGTGTTGAATGCTGAGCTGTAGTCAATGAACAGCATTCTCACGTAGGTCTTCCTTTTGTCCAGGTTGGAAAGGGCAGTGTGGAGTGCAATAGAGATTTGATCTGTGGATCTGTTGGGGCGGTATGCAAATTAGAGTGGGTTTAGGGTTTCTGGGATAATGGTGTTGTGAGCCATGACCAGCCTTTCAAAGCACTTCCTTTCAAAGCACAGTCATTTAGGCAGGTTACTTTAGTGTTCTTGGGCACAGGCACTATGGTGGTCTGCTTAAACATGTTGGTATTACAGACTTGGACAGGGAGAGGTTGAAAATGTCAGTGAAGACACTTGCCAGTTGGTCAGTGAATGCTCACAGTACACATCCTGGTAATCCGTCTGGCCCTGCGGCCTTGTGAATGTTGACCTGTTTAAAGGTCTTACTCACATCGGCTGCGGAGAGAGTGATCACACAGTCTTCTGGATTAGTTGATGCTCTCATGCATGTTTCAGTGTTATTTGCCTCGAAGCGAGCATAGAAGTAGTTTAGCTCGTCTGGTAGGCTCGTGTCACTGGGCAGCTCTCGGCTGTGCTTCCCTTTGTAGTCTGTAATGGTTTGCAAGCCCTGCCACATCAGACACATCAGACGAGACAATGTTTTAGATACACTACGTTTTACTATGTTGTGTTGCAAAGCATCAAACAATTATGTTGCTTTCAAGTTTAAACTTCAAAACAAACAACCTGTCAATCAAAGATGCACTGTTGGTTTGAATTATTGGAAGTCTACTTAATTAGTCAGACATTTTAAATGGATATGGACTCAGTAACCTGATTTGGTTTAGCGAATGAGAAATCTTGTTAAGTGCGGGCCAAATGCGTGAACTCTGGTTTAGCTGTTACACAGGGACACTTTGAGGACACTCTGAGGACACTCTGCTCAAGAGTCATTGGGTTGAAAAGAGACACTATCTGTTGTTGGGCATCTACATCTGTTGCCTATTCTTACTTACCTGTTACCTGTCTAGAGAAAGTCTAGTTGAACACCTATTGAACTGCCTACTGAGTGGCGCAGTGGTCTAAGGCACTGCATCACAGTGCTAGCTGTGCCACTAGAGATTCTGGGTTTGACCCATGGGGCGGAGCACAATTCGCCCAGCGTTGTCTGTCCGGGTTTGGCCGGCAGGGATGTCCTTGTCCCATCGCGCACTAGCGACTCCTGTGGCGGGCCGGGTGCAGTGCACACTGACACAGTCGCCAGGTGTACGGTGTTTCCTCCAACACATTGGTTTAGTGGGCATTGTGTCAAGAAGCAGTGCGGCTTGGTTGGGTTGTGTTCTCTATATTTTTAAATAAACATCTAATGAATTTACCTGAATTCGCCTGCTATGTGGAGGATCAGCCATCGTCGATTCAACAAGCGTTAGTTAGCCTGGCGTCGTTTGATCTTGAGCTGGGGAGGACGGCTGTTCCTAGTGAGCTGTGGACTTCAAGCAGGGCATTTTCTGCCAAGGATAAAAAATAGGCATCGGTCTTGGAATGATTGTTTCAGGGAGTTTGGTCCAGTACCATGAGCATCATTGGGTTTCAATGAATTTCGCTGTATCATTCACCTTCAATGAGCTCCAATGACCGCCAACTTTAGCTTACAAGCTTGTTAGTTGAACAGTGTCAGTGAGTTTTATAAGAGTACAATGTAATACCCAGGATTATATTTTTACTTCTCTACACTGTAATACCCAGGATTATATTTTTACTTCTCTACACTGTAATACCCAGGATTATATTTTTACTTCTCTATAATGTAATACCCAGGATTATATTTTTACTTCTCTACACTGTAATAACCAGGATTATATTTTTACTTCTCTATACTGTAATACCCAGGATTATATTTTTACTTCTCTACACTGTAATACCCAGGATTATATTTTTACTTCTCTATACTGTAATACCCAGGATTATATTTTTACTTCTCCACACTGTAATACCCAGGATTATAGTTTTACTTCTCCACACTGTAATACCCAGGATTATAGTTTTACTTCTCTATTCTGTAATACCCAGGATTATATTTTTACTTCTCTATACTGTAATACCCAGGATTATATTTTTACTTCTCTATTCTGTAATGACCAGGATTATATTTTTACTTCTCTATACTGTAATACCCAGGATTATATTTTTACTTCTCCACACTGTAATACCCAGGATTATAGTTTTACTTCTCTATTCTGTAATACCCAGGATTATATTTTTACTTCTCTATACTGTAATACCCAGGATTATAGTTTTACTTCTCTATACTGTAATACCCAGGATTATATTTTTACTTCTCCACACTGTAATACCCAGGATTATATTTTTACTTCTCTATACTGTAATACCCAGGATTATATTTTTACTTCTCTATACTGTAATACCCAGGATTATATTTTTACTTCTCTACACTGTAATACCCAAGATTATATTTTTACTTCTCCACACTGTAATTGATTATAGTGCAGCTGATCATTTTTGTTTAGCGAATATATTCAAGTCAAATTGCTTTCCCTGTGTGGTTGTATTTTCAATGAGTCATACTGCAGTTATTCTTGTTGCATGATGGGAGAACATTCTGTAAACAGTAATCTAAGCCTTTATAAATATCTTAGTAATATCCCTAGCCTCTTGTTTTTCTCCTAGTGAGTCATTGTCAGGTAATTTACTGTCCTTTCACCATTATTCCCATGCTGGCCAATCTGAGTCTTGTGATGAGATGGTTACATGAGGAGTACGGTAAGAGGAGGTAGTTACAGTACATAAAGGTTTGGATGGCTATATATGTCCTATGCTAGCTATAGCCATTCTATTGACCTTCATCAACATGTTGTTGAGGGCCTTGCACTCAACAACCCCAAAGGATATAGTAGAATGTCATTCAAGTAGGCTACCACACCACCCCAGCCAATATAATATAACCAGTCCACTTCCTGTAGGCTACCACACCACCCCAGCCAATATAATATAACCAGTCCACTTCCTGTAGGCTACCACACCACCCCAGCCAATATAATATAACCAGTCCACTTCCTGTAGGCTACCACACCACCCCAGCCAATATAATATAACCAGTCCACTTCCTGTAGGCTACCACACCACCCCAGCCAATATAATATAACCAGTCCACTTCCTGTAGGCTACCACACCACCCCAGCCAATATAATATAACCAGTCCACTTCCTGTAGGCTACCACACCACCCCAGCCAATATACTATAACCAGTCCACTTCCTGTAGGCTACCACATCACCCCAGCCAATATAATATAACCAGTCCACTTCCTGTAGGCTACCACACCACCCCAGCCAATATAATATAACCAGTCCACTTCCTGTAGGCTACCACACCACCCCAGCCAATATAATATAACCAGTCCACTTCCTGTAGGCTACCACACCACCTCAGCCAATATAATATAACCAGTCCACTTCCTGTAGGCTACCACATCACCCCAGCCAATATAATATAACCAGTCCACTTCCTGTAGGCTACCACACCACCCCAGCCAATATAATATAACCAGTCCACTTCCTGTAGGCTACCACACCACCTCAGCCAATATAATATAACCAGTCCACTTCCTGTAGGCTACCACACCACCCCAGCCAATATAATATAACCAGTCCACTTCCTGTAGCCTTGTCCTCTTCCTGTTGCCAGTCCACTTGTCATCTCAAATCCCCATGCACCAGCACCTCCCATGCACCAGCTCCCTCCCTCCCTCAATCCTTCCCTACCTCTCCCTTCCTCAATCCCTCCCTACCTCAATCCCTCCCTCTCCCTTCCTCAATCCCTCCCTATCTACATCCCTCCCTCTTATACATCCCTGTCTCTGTCCGCCCCCCCTCCATCAATCCATCCGTTCCAACTATCCATCCCTCAGACTCTCCTCCCTCCATCCTTCTCTCTGCAGACACGCTCATCCGTTCCCGGACAGAGACAGATCAAACCAGGTCCTTAGAGGTGCAATGAGGCAACAGCAGCCTGACACATCGGCTTTCACATCGACATTATACACCAGTCACCATTATACAGTAGTCACCTCACCTCTACTGGCAACACGAGTCAATATCATACATCATCAATGACTAAGAGCCACTGTGTCACAACTGCTACATCTCTGCTGCCCTGTTTCCATTAGAATCTGTGTCTGCTATGAGAAAGCCAGGTTCTAGGTTTAGGATCAATTAAATGGCACATGACTGTTTCCATTAGAATCTGTGTCTGCTATGAGAAAGCCAGGTTCTAGGTTTAGGGTCAATTAAATGGCACATGACTGTTTCCATTAGAATCTGTGTCTGCTATGAGAAAGCCAGGTTCTAGGTTTAGGGTCAATTAAATGGCACATGACTGTTTCAATCCAAACATTAACACAGACTAATGCACTATTCTATAATTTATAAAGGCTTAGCAAATATTTTATCTTGACAAGCAATTACTTCAATGTGGCTTTACCCAGTGACAACTGTTATGTGTCTTAACAATGTAAATTAGGTCTTGAATTAAACACACTGGAACTGATATGTATAATGTGAATTAGAAAACCCCAAAATGAACTTTCATTATATGTCTGCTATGAGAAAGAGAGGTACCAGGATTATGGTAAATTGTCAAATAGCTGTTTCACTCCAGACTGAGATGAACACTACTGTAATGGTTGAGCAAATATTTAAGCTGGACAAGCAATTCATTCACTCATCGTGGCTTTACCCAGTGGCTAGTACTATTAAATGCCTTGACTGATAGTCTGAATAATCAGCCTATGAAGCCATGCACTAAACACACACACACACACACACACACACACACACACACACACACACACACACACACACACACACACACACACACACACACACACACACACACACACACACACACACACACACACACACACACACACACACACACACACACACACACACATTTAAATGTGTGAATTACAAACAAATTCCAAAAATGTGGTTGCAACAGCAATGGGGTTGAAATATTGGAAAACCGTACAACAGGAAAATGCTGTGGGGATGTAACCAGAAGGAGTGTTGTCTAATTGTCTTTATTCTGAAAGGCAGAACGTCTGTGAGCCTCCAGTGTCTTTGTGTTGTGTGGAGCGAGCCGGGCAGCCGAGCACATTGCTGCACTGTGGGGATGGCACTGAGAAAAGACTGAATCACCCGAGCCTGTCGCGGTGCCTAGGAAGCACGTGGCTGACTGGCAGAACACTCAGCTTTACTAGAACACAGAGACCAGAACACTCAGCTTTACTAGAACACAGAGACCAGAACACTCAGCTTTACTAGAACACAGAGACCAGAACACTCAGCTTTACTAGAACACAGAGACCAGAACACAGAGACCAGAACACTCAGCTTTACTAGAACGCAGAGACCAGAACACTCAGCTTTACTAGAACACAGAGACCAGAACACTCAGCTTTACTAGAACACAGAGACCAGAACACTCAGCTTTACTAGAACACAGAGACCAGAACACTCAGCTTTACTAGAACACAGAGACCAGAACACTCAGTTTTACTAGAACACAGAGACCAGAACACTCAGCTTTACTAAAAAACAGATAGGAAACACAAGGAGAGAGTGGACCCAGCTATCTGATTTAATATAGGATTTAGTGAGCTAAGAAATTCCAAAAACCACACACGCAGACACGCATGCACGAGGATGCATGCACACACACACGTATGTACACACAGGCACACATGCATGAGGATTCATGTACGCACGCTTGCACGCACACAAACACACACTGAGTGGATTTCCTCTAATTCGTTAATGTTTTCAATTGCTCAGAATTTGCATTTAAGTAGTGTTTCATTATTCCAAATGTTAATTTCAAAATAAGTGTTTTAAAATAACATCGGGTATGATAATCAAATGTGTGTTAAAATGGGCACAGTGCTACAATGATGGAAATGGAATCTGAGTATCCCCCCCAAAAAATATATTTTTAGTTTAGTTTTTAGAATTTATTTCAATACACTGTTCTTTAGTTTTCATCTCCTGCAGGAGATTTCATTTCCTGTAATATTTATCCAGGAGGGACAAGCTATTTTAAGCATGAATCTCATCACTGTCACAAAAATACAGAATTTATCAATACTATTTAGGCCCTTTAATGTCTGACAGAAACAACATAGTTTAGATTTAGTAGTTAGAATGAAATGAAAGAAAATAAGAAAAGCAAAATTAACAGCAATACTGTGATGATTTTAGAATATCAAGCGCAATATATATTTTTTATATTCATGTATATTTACACTTATGAAATGATACAAATACTTATTGTTTATGCTCTATGTCTAATCTCAGCACCCAGAACCAAGGCCATGTTCAGTTGCCAAACGTTATTGAACAATGCAGATAGAAATGCCATGAATAGAGTTGATATGATTCCTTATTCTACATGTCAGAGAGTCATGTTTGTTCTACCTATTTCTAACTGAACGCTCCAAATCAATGTGTCGTGCTGAGCACGCCCCAAATCAGCTATGTTCAAGCTGACACAAGAGACCAACAAAATGTTGCCCTTTCCCCCAATTTTAGATGAATCAAATTGGATAATTAATTGTGATTCATGTAAAAAGCAAGTTAACAATGGAATTAATACAGATCTGTATAATTTATGGAAAACAAAACAATACTAATTTGGTTAACATGACACCAAGGAACTTGAATCTCTCAACCTGCTCTACTGCAGCACCGTCGTTGAGAATGGGGGCGTGCTTGGTCCTCCTTTTCCTGTTGTCCACAATCATCTCCTTTGTCTTGATCACGTTGAGGGAGAGGTTGTTGTCCTGGCACAACACAGCCAGGTCTCTGATCTCCTCCCTATAGGCCGTCTCGTCGTTGATCAGGCCTACCACTGTTGTGTCATCAGAAAACTTAATGATGGTGTTGGAGTTGTGCAGTCATTGGTGAACAGGGAGTACAGGAGGGGACTGAGCACGCACCAGTGAGGGGCCCCTGTGTTAAGGATCAGCATGGCGGATGTGTTGTTTCCTACCCTTACCACTTGGGGGCGGCCCGTCAGGAAGTCCGGGATTGAGTTGCAGAAGTTTAGTCTCAGGGTCCTTAGCTTAGTAATGAGCTTTGAGGGCACTATGACGTTGACCACTGAGCTGTAGTCAATGAACAGCATTCTCACATAGGTGCTCCTTTTGTCCAGGTGGGAAAGGGCAGTGTGGAGTGCAATAGAGATTGCATCATCTGTGGATCTGTTGGGGCAGTATGCAAATTGGGGTGAGTCTCGGGTTTCTGGGATAATGGTGTTGACGTGAGCCATGACCAGCCTTACAAAATACTTCATGGCTACAGACATGAGTGCTACGGGTCGGTAGTCATTTAGACAGGTTACCTTAGTGTTCTTGGGGACAGGGACTGTGGTGTCTGCTTGAAACATGTTGGTATTACAGACTCAGGGACAGGTTGAAAATGTCAGTGAAGACACATGCCAGTTAGCCAACGCTTGATCGGAGTACACATCCTGGTAATCTGTCTGGCCCTGCTACGGAGAGTGTGATTACACAGTTTTCCGGAACAGCTGATGCTCTCATGCATGTTTCAGTGTTGCTTGCCTCGAAGCGAGCATAGAATGAATTTAGCTCGTCTGGTAGGCTTGTGTCACTGGGCAGCTCACGGCTGTGCTTCCCTTTGTAGTCTGTTATAGTTTTATTAGTCTCTTCTGTTAGTCTCTTTTGTTAGGGTAGTCAACATGCTGTTAGTCTCTTCTGTTAGGGTAGTCAACATGCTGTTAGTCTCTTCTGTTAGTCTCTTCTGTCAGGGTAGTCAACATGCTGTTAGTCTCTTCTGTTAGGGTAGTCAACATGCTGTTAGTCTCTTCTGTTAGGGTAGTCAACATGCTGTTAGTCTCTTCTGTCAGGGTAGTCAACATGCTGTTAGTCTCTTCTGTTAGGGTAGTCAACATGCTGTTAGTCTCTTCTGTCAGGGTAGTCAACATGCTGTTAGTCTCTTCTGTCAGGGTAGTCAACATGCTGTTAGTCTCTTCTGTTAGGGTAGTCAACATGCTGTTAGTCTCTTCTGTCAGGGTAGTCAACATGCTGTTAGTCTCTTCTGTCAGGGTAGTCAACATGCTGTTAGTCTCTTCTGTCAGGGTAGTCAACATGCTGTTAGTCTCTTCTGTCAGGGTAGTCAACATGCTGTTAGTCTCTTCTGTCAGGGTAGTCAACATGCTGTTAGTCTCTTCTGTTAGGGTAGTCAACATGCTGTTAGTCTCTTCTGTTAGGGTCGTCAACATGCTGTTAGTCTCTTCTGTTAGTGTAGTCAACATGCTGTTAGTCTCTTCTGTTAGGGTAGTCAACATGCTGTTAGTCTCTTCTGTCAGGGTAGTCAACATGCTGTTAGTCTCTTCTGTTAGGGTAGTCAACATGCTGTTAGTCTCTTCTGTTAGGGTAGTCAACATGCTGTTAGTCTCTTCTGTTAGGGTAGTCAACATGCTGTTCGTCTCTTCTGTCAGGGTAGTCAACATGCTGTTAGTCTCTTCTGTCAGGGTAGTCAACATGCTGTTAGTCTCTTCTGTTAGTCTCTTCTGTTAGGGTAGTCAACATGCTGTTAGTCTCTTCTGTCAGGGTAGTCAACATGCTGTTAGTCTCTTCTGTCAGGGTAGTCAACATGCTGTTAGTCTCTTCTGTCAGGGTAGTCAACATGCTGTTAGTCTCTTCTGTTAGGGTAGTCAACATGCTGTTAGTCTCTTCTGTTAGTCTCTTCTGTTAGGGTAGTCAACATGCTGTTAGTCTCTTCTGTTAGGGTAGTCAACATGCTGTTAGTCTCTTCTGTCAGGGTAGTCAACATGCTGTTAGTCTCTTCTGTTAGGGTCGTCAACATGCTGTTAGTCTCTTCTGTTAGTCTCTTCTGTTAGGGTAGTCAACATGCTGTTAGTCTCTTCTGTTAGGGTAGTCAACATGCTGTTAGTCTCTTCTGTTAGGGTAGTCAACATGCTGTTAGTCTCTTCTGTTAGGGTAGTCAACATGTTGTTAGTCTTCCCTGGCCCCTGTAGATGGATTAATAGCCTGACAGCTTGGAACTCCCTCTGACACTCCCAGTGTCCTTAGCAAGAGAGCCGCTGCTGTTACAGAACAAAGCATCCACCACCCATACCACACCCAGTACTGCACACACTATATCACACACTATACCACACCCAGTACTGCACCACCTGTACTGCACACACTATACCACACCCAGTACTGCACCACCTGTACTGCACACACTATATCACACACTATACCACACCCAGTACTGCACCACCTGTACTGCACACACTATATCACACACTATACCACACCCAGTACTGCACCACCTGTACTGCACACACTATACCACACACAGTACCACACACCTTACCGCAGCATGCTCTCTCTGTTCGGTTCTGAAAGAACTGACCAGAAGAAAAGAGAAAGGATTTTAAGCAATTGAGATAGAGCCTCTCTCTCTCCTCAGGTTCCCTGCTCACCACCCAGCATGTTAAACAACCCCATCCTCAACACAACAAAGACAGAATCAACCTCCATCCTCAACACAACAAAGACAGAAACATAATGTTAAACAACCTCCATCCTCAACACAACAAAGACAGAAACAACCTCATCCTCAACACAACAAAGACAGAAACAACCTCCATCCTCAACACAACAAAGACAGAAACATCATGTTAAACAACCTCCATCCTCAACACAACAAAGACAGAAACATCATGTTAAACAACCCCATCCTCAACACAACAAAGACAGAAACAACCTCATCCTCAACACAACAAAGACAGAAACAACCTCCATCCTCAACACAACAAAGACAGAAACATCATGTTAAACAACCTCCATCCTCAACACAACAAAGACAGAAACATCATGTTAAACAACCTCCATCCTCAACACAACAAAGACAGAAACATCATGTTAAACAACCTCCATCCTCAACACAACAAAGACAGAAACATCATGTTAAACAACCTCCATCCTCAACACAACAAAGACAGAAACATAATGTTAAACAACCTCATCCTCAACACAACAAAGACAGAAACAACCTCCATCCTCAACACAACAAAGACAGAAACATAATGTTAAACAACCTCCATCCTCAACACAACAAAGACAGAAACATCATGTTAAACAACCTCCATCCTCAACACAACAAAGACAGAAACATCATGTTAAACAACCTCCATCCTCAACACAACAAAGACAGAAACATTATGTTAAACAACCTCCATCCTCAACACAACAAAGACAGAAACATCATGTTAAACAACCCCATCCTCAACACAACAAAGACAGAAACAACCTCATCCTCAACACAACAAAGACAGAAACAACCTCATCCTCAACACAACAAAGACAGAAACAACCTCATCCTCAACACAACAAAGACAGAAACATAATGTTAAACAACCTCCATCCTCAACACAACAAAGACAGAAACATCATGTTAAACAACCTCCATCCTCAACACAACAAAGACAGAAACATCATGTTAAACAACCTCCATCCTCAACACAACAAAGACAGAAACATAATGTTAAACAACCTCCATCCTCAACACAACAAAGACAGAAACAACCTCATCCTCAACACAACAAAGACAGAAACATAATGTTAAACAACCTCCATCCTCAACACAACAAAGACAGAAACATCATGTTAAACAACCTCCATCCTCAACACAACAAAGACAGAAACAACCTCCATCAACAACACAACAAAGACAGAAACAACCTCCATCCTCAACACAACAAAACAGACATCCTCAACACATAAAGACAGAAACAACCTCCATCCTCAACACAACAAAGACAGAAACATCATCCTCAACACAATAAAGACAGAAACAACTCCATCCTCAACACAACAAAGACAGAAACAACCTCCATCAACAACACAACAAAGACAGAAACAACCTCCATCCTCAACACAACAAAGACAGAAACAGCCTCCATCCTCAACACAACAAAGACAGAAACAACCCCATCCTCAACACAACAAAGACAGAAACAGCATGTTAAACAACCTCCATCCTCAACACAATAAAGACAGAAACAACCTCCATCCTCAACACAACAAAGACAGAAACAACCTCCATCCTCAACACAACAAAGACAGAAACAACCTCCATCCTCAACACAACAAAGACAGAAACAACCTCCATCCTCAACACAACAAAGACAGAAACAACCCCATCCTCAACACAACAAAGACAGAAACAGCATGTGAAACAACCTCCATCCTCAACACAACAAAGACAGAAACAACCTCCATCCTCAACACAACAAAGACAGAAACAACCTCCATCCTCAACACAACAAAGACAGAAACAACCTCCATCCTCAACACAACAAAGACAGAAACAACCTCCATCCTCAACACAACAAAGACAGAAACAGCATGTGAAACAACCTCCATCCTCAACACAACAAAGACAGAAACAACCTCCATCCTCAACACAACAAAGACAGAAACAGCATGTGAAACAACCTCCATCCTCAACACAACAAAGACAGAATCAACCTCCATCCTCAACACAACAAAGACAGAATCAACCTCCATCCTCAACACAACAAAGACAGAAACAGCATGTTAAACAACCTCCATCCTCAACACAACAAAGACAGAAACAGCCTCCATCCTCAACACAACAAAGACAGAAACAACCTCCATCCTCAACACAACAAAGACAGAAACAACCCCATCCTCAACACAACAAAGACAGAAACAACCTCCATCCTCAACACAATAAAGACAGAAACAACCTGTCAACCTCCATCCTCAACACAACAAAGACAGAAACAACCTCCATCCTCAACACAACAAAGACAGAAACAACCCCATCCAAAGACAGAAACAACCTCCATCCTCAACACAACAAAGACAGAAACAGCCTCCATCCTCAACACAACAAAGACAGAAACAACCTCCATCCTCAACACAACAAAGACAGAAACAAATCCTCAACACAACAAAGACAGAAACAGCCTCCATCCTCAACACAACAAAGACAGAAACAACCTCCATCCTCAACACAACAAAGACAGAAACAACCCCATCCTCAACACAACAAAGACAGAAACAGCATGTGAAACAACCTCCATCCTCAACACAACAAAGACAGAAACAACCTCCATCCTCAACACAACAAAGACAGAAACAACCTCCATCCTCAACACAACAAAGACAGAAACAACCTCCATCCTCAACACAACAAAGACAGAAACAACCTCCATCCTCAACACAACAAAGACAGAAACAGCATGTGAAACAACCTCCATCCTCAACACAACAAAGACAGAAACAACCTCCATCCTCAACACAACAAAGACAGAAACAGCATGTTAAACAACCTCCATCCTCAACACAACAAAGACAGAATCAACCTCCATCCTTAACACAACAAAGACAGAATCAACCTCCATCCTCAACACAACAAAGACAGAAACAGCATGTTAAACAACCTCCATCCTCAACACAACAAAGACAGAAACAACCTCCATCCTCAACACAACAAAGACAGAAACAACCTCCATCCTCAACACAACAAAGACAGAAACAACCTCCATCCTCAACACAACAAAGACAGAAACAGCATGTTAAACAACCTCCATCCTCAACACAACAAAGACAGAAACAACCTCCATCAACACAACAAAGACAGAAACAACCCCCATCCTCAACACAACAAAGACAGAAACAACCTCCATCCTCAACACAACAAAGACAGAAACAACCTCCATCCTCAACACAACAAAGACAGAAACAGCATGTGAAACAACCTCCATCCTCAACACAACAAAGACAGAAACAACCTCCATCCTCAACACAACAAAGACAGAAACAACCTCCATCCTCAACACAACAGACAGAAACAACCTCCATCCTCAACACAACAAAGACAGAAACAACCTCCATCCTCAACACAACAAAGACAGAAACAGCATGTGAAACAACCTCCATCCTCAACACAACAAAGACAGAAACAGCATGTTAAACAACCTCCATCCTCAACACAACAAAGACAGAATCAACCTCCATCCTCAACACAACAAAGACAGAAACAACCTCCATCCTCAACACAACAAAGACAGAAACAGCATGTTAAACAACCTCCATCCTCAACACAACAAAGACAGAAACATCATGTTAAACAACCCCATCCTCAACACATCAAAGACAGAAACATCATGTTAAACAACCCCATCCTCAACACATCAAAGACAGAAACAGCATGTTAAACAACCTCCATCCTCAACACAACAAAGACAGAAACAACCTCCATCCTCAACACAACAAAGACAGAAACATCATGTTAAACAACCCCATCCTCAACACATCAAAGACAGAAACAGCATGTTAAACAACCTCCATCCTCAACACAACAAAGACAGAAACATCATGTTAAACAACCCCATCCTCAACACATCAAAGACAGAAACAGCATGTTAAACAACCTCCATCCTCAACACAACAAAGACAGAAACAACCTCCATCCTCATCACAACAAAGACAGAAACAGCATGTGAAACAACCTCCATCCTCAACACATCAAAGACAGAAACAGCATGTGAAACAACCTCCATCCTCAACACATCAAAGACAGAAACAGCCCCATCCTCAACACAACAAAGACAGAAACAACCTCCATCCTCAACACATCAAAGACAGAAACAGCATGTTAAACAACCTCCATCCTCAACACATCAAAGACAGAAACAGCCCCATCCTCAACACAACAAAGACAGAAACAACCTCCATCCTCAACACATCAAAGACAGAAACAGCATGTGAAACAACCCCATCCTCAACACAACACAACAAAGACAAGCTAAGAGGATGCTGGCTAGTGATGCAGACATCATAACTTGCACCACACCATAGCTGTCCTGTATCATCTGAAACGTAGTGATGGATGATCTACTTTTGCTACATTGATTGTCAGAAATGCAAGTAACTGGGACATATTAAGATATTATAGCCCTCGTTTTAAAGAGAAAATTCTTAATTGTACATGACGGCCAAATGACATACTGTGATATTTCACAGAATTGATTAATTTATTTATTACAAATCATGCACCTCCGCAATGCACTGCTCTGTATCACTTCAACATTATTTTGCTGACCCAGCAGAGAGAGTGAGAAGAGAGAGAGTGTGTGTGAAAGACAACATGCTTAGCTGTGTGTGTGTGTGTGTGTGTGTGTGTGTGTGTGTGTGTGTGTGTGTGTGTGTGTGTGTGTGTGTGTGTGTGTGTGTGTGTGTGTGTGTGTGTGTGTGTGTCTATGTTCCTACATGGCTGTGTGTATCTGTGTGTGCCTGTGTGTTGCAGAGAGAAAGAAGGGGAGAGAACCCCCTGCCATTGTAATGTGGTTTTTTGACACCTCATCATAACCTGAGCTAAACCCCAGCACCTGTATTGTATTCATTATCCCCTGGCTCCATCCTTAACAGCCCAGCCTCAGCCTTCTAGCCTTCAATCACACACTCATCGTGAGAGGAAAAAGCCCTTCTTAATGTTGCTTTTTCAGATTTCAATTCCTGCCTTTAGCACGTCTCTCCTGAGGGAGAGAGCTGATTGTAAAACAAACTGTCTGGCTGTCACCAGCTCTGTGTAGGTGTAAACGCTCACATAGAGCTGGGCTGAATACATGAATATTTCAATAGGTCATTTAACCCAGTGTACATTACTTTGGAATGCAAAAAGTCATGAGATGGGAGGCGGCTCTTACATTCTCAATACCTCCACAGAGTTGTTTGGAAACGATCAAAATGGACCCCTGCTCTGTCATGGGGAAAATTGGTTGAATTAGAGAGAAAAGAATCCAACTGACATCTTTGGTAATGCAAATATTCATCCCCCCCCCCCACCCCCCGTGAAAGAAGGCAATAATGGTCAACTGCAATGCGATGGTATTAAAGATTATAATCACCATCACTGTGGTGTCTGGGGACAATGTATTGAGGCTGGCTGTGCAGTGCGTAGGCTGGCTGTCTGCAAATTGCAGGTTTTCCTCAGAGAAAAAGCCAAACAGCTCAGAAACTGTCTGTGACAGCTGAGTCCCACAAGCTTGTCAGACAGTATGTAACAAACAAAACGTTGTATCACAGAGTAGGCTACATCTGTATGTTTGTCATTTACATACAGTGTGTTCCATCTTTTTATCATGTGTGTGTGTGTGTGTCTATGTTTACACATCAGGACTGAGACAAAGTAAGGACAGTGAACATGAAAGTGAACATGAAGCGCTCTCTTTAGATATGAACCGTACCACTACAGAGAGTAATGACACTCTGAAAAACTCCTCCTCTCTTTAGATATGAACCATACCACTACAGAGAGTAATGACACTCTGAAAAACTCCTCCTCTCTTTAGATATGAACCGTACCACTACAGAGAGTAATGACACTCTGAAAAACTCCTCTCTTTAGATATGAACAGTACCACTACAGAGAGTAATGACACTCTGAAAAACTCCTCTCTTTAGATATGAACAGTACCACTACAGAGAGTAATGACACTCTGAAAAACTCCTCTCTTTAGATATGAACCGTACCACTACAGAGAGTAATGACACTCTGAAAAACTTATCCTCTCTTTAGATATGAACCGTACCACTACAGAGAGTAATGACACTCTGAAAAACTCCTCCTCTCTTTAGATATGAACAGTACCACTACAGAGAGTAATGACACTCTGAAAAACTCCTCCTCTCTTTAGATATGAACCGTACCACTACAGAGAGTAATGACACTCTGAAAAACTACTCCTCTCTTTAGATATGAACAGTACCACTACAGAGAGTAATGACACTCTGAAAAACTCCTCCTCTGCTCTAGCACTCTTTCATATAGAGCCATTAAAGGCCCAATACACACACACACACACACACACACACACACACACACACACACACACACACACCACTGTGGCATTTATAGTTGTGATTTCCACCTGATGCATACCCAGTAGTGCACTATCTAGGGAATAGGGTGTCATTTGGGACACAATCTTTTCCTGCATGCATATGGATCCACTCTCTCACAACCCAACATAGCAGACTGGGTTGATGGGATTCTTCTTCAAGGCTTGTCATGTTAGCTCGTGACACAGTGGGGTTTTATTTTAACTCCTGCATAAGGCATTTGATTCTGAACATACCAGGGTATTGGAGATGAACAAATACATGTCCTGTTCACACACTACCCAGGCCTATCAAACACACAATAGATACCTTTGTTGCAAACTAACAAATCTCCAGTACGTAGGCATCAAATAAAGCCTCATTTATTTTAAGGACCATTTTTACTAGCAGTTAGTCTATTGCTTCATTGCCTTGTCCTGTGTAGTCAGTCAGATGCCTGCACTCCTGTGTAGTCAGTCAGATTCCTGCACTCCTGTGTACTCAGTCAGATTCCTGCACTCCTGTGTAGTCAGTCAGATTCCTGCACTCCTGTTTACTCAGTCAGATTCCTGCACTCCTGTTTACTCAGTCAGATTCCTGCACTCCTGTGTAGTCAGTCAGATTCCTGCACTCCTGTTTACTCAGTCAGATTCCTGCACTCCTGTGTAGTCAGTCAGATTCCTGCACTCCTGTGTAGTCAGTCAGATTCCTGCACTCCTGTTTACTCAGTCAGATTCCTGCACTCCTGTGTAGTCAGTCAGATTCCTGCACTCCTGTTTACTCAGTCAGATTCCTGCACTCCTGTGTACTCAGTCAGATTCCTGCACTCCTGTGTACTCAGTCAGATTCCTGCACTCCTGTGTACTCAGTCAGATTCCTGCACTCCTGTTTACTCAGTCAGATTCCTGCACTCCTGTGTAGTCAGTCAGATTCCTGCACTCCTGTTTACTCAGTCAGATTCCTGCACTCCTGTGTAGTCAGTCAGATTCCTGCACTCCTGTTTACTCAGTCAGATTCCTGCACTCCTGTGTACTCAGTCAGATTCCTGCACTCCTGTGTACTCAGTCAGATTCCTGCACTCTTAGCTTACTTCCCTCAGAATCCCATTGACACTTCGTAATAACTGATCTTGATAAAGATAAATTGAATATTTGTCTCGTCGTCAAGCTTAGCAGACCAAGTTTTATGTTGGCTGCGGTGCCAGTGATTTGTTGCCATTTCACGACAACGGTAAGCCCAGTGATTTGTTGCCATTTCACGACAACGGTAAGCCCAGTGATTTGCTGCCATTTCACGACAACGGTAAGCCCAGTGATTTGCTGCCATTTCACGACAACGGTAAGCCCAGTGATTTGCTGCCATTTCACGACAACGGTAAGCCCAGTGATTTGTTGCCATTTCACAACAACGGTAAGCCCAGTCATTTGTTGCCATTTCACGACAACGGTAAGCCCAGTGATTTGTTGCCATTTCACAACAACGGTAAGCCCAGTGATTTGTTGCCATTTCACGACAACGGTAAGCCCAGTGATTTGTTGCCATTTCACGACAACGGTTAGCCCAGTGATTTGTTGCCATTTCACAACAACGGTTAGCCCAGTGATTTGTTGCCATTTCACGACAACGGTAAGCCCAATGATTTGTTGCCATTTCACAACAACGGTAAGCCCAGTGATTTGTTGCCATTTCACAACAACGGTAAGCCCAGTGATTTGTTGCCATTTCACAACAACGGTAAGCCCAGTGATTTGTGGCCATTTCACAACAACGGTAAGCCCAGTGGTTTGTTGCCATTTCACGACAACGGTAAGCCCAGTGATTTGTTGCCATTTCACGACAACGGTAAGCCCAGTGATTTGTTGCCATTTCACGACAACGGTAAGCCCAGTGATTTGTTGCCATTTCACAACAACGGTAAGCCCAGTGATTTGTTGCCATTTCACGACAACGGTAAGCCCAGGGATTTGTTGCCATTTCACGACAACGGTAAGCCCAGTGATTTGTTGCCATTTCACAACAACGGTAAGCCCAGTGATTTGTTGCCATTTCACGACAACGGTAAGCCCAGTGATTTGTTGACATTTCACGACAACGGTAAGCCCAGTGATTTGTTGCCATTTCACGACAACGGTAAGCCCAGTGATTTGTTGCCATTTCACAACAACGGTAAGCCCAGTGATTTGTTGCCATTTCACAACAACGGTAAGCCCAGTGATTTGTTGCCATTTCACGACAACGGTAAGCCCAGTGATTTGTTGCCATTTCACGACAACGGTAAGCCCAGTGATTTGTTGCCATTTCACGACAACGGTAAGCCCAGTGATTTGTTGCCATTTCACAACAACGGTAAGCCCAGTGATTTGTTGCCATTTCACAACAACGGTTAGCCCAGTGATTTGTTGCCATTTCACAACAACGGTAAGCCCAGTGATTTGTTGCCATTTCACAACAACGGTAAGCCCAGTGATTTGTTGCCATTTCACGACAACGGTAAGCCCAGTGATTTGTTGCCATTTCAGGACAACGGTAAGCCCAGTGATTTGTTGCCATTTCACAACAACGGTAAGCCCAGTGATTTGTTGCCATTTCACAACAACGGTTAGCCCAGTGATTTGTTGCCATTTCACAACAACGGTAAGCCCAGTGATTTGTTGCCATTTCACGACAACGGTAAGCCCAGTGATTTGTTGCCATTTCACGACAACGGTAAGCCCAGTGATTTGTTGCCATTTCACAACAACGGTAAGCCCAGTGATTTGTTGCCATTTCACAACAACGGTTAGCCCAGTGATTTGTTGCCATTTCACGACAACGGTAAGCCCAGTGATTTGTTGCCATTTCACAACAACGGTAAGCCCAGTGATTTGTTGCCATTTCACGACAACGGTAAGCCCAGTGATTTGTTGCCATTTCACGACAACGGTAAGCCCAGTGATTTGTTGCCATTTCACAACAACGGTAAGCCCAGTGATTTGTTGCCATTTCACAACAACGGTTAGCCCAGTGATTTGCTGCCATTTCACAACAACGGTAAGCCCAGTGATTTGTTGCCATTTCACAACAACGGTAAGCCCAGTGATTTGTTGCCATTTCACAACAACGGTAAGCCCAGTGATTTGTTGCCATTTCACAACAACGGTAAGCCCAGTGATTTGTTGCCATTTCACAACAACGGTAAGCCCAGTGATTTGTTGCCATTTCACGACAACGGTAAGCCCAGTGATTTGTTGCCATTTCACAACAACGGTAAGCCCAGTGATTTGTTGCCATTTCACAACAACGGTTAGCCCAGTGATTTGTTGCCATTTCACAACAACGGTAAGCCCAGTGATTTGTTGCCATTTCACAACAACGGTAAGCCCAGTGATTTGTTGCCATTTCACAACAACGGTAAGCCCAGTGATTTGTTGCCATTTCACAACAACGGTAAGCCCAGTGATTTGTTGCCATTTCACAACAACGGTAAGCCCAGTGATTTGTTGCCATTTCACAACAACGGTAAGCCCAGTGATTTGTTGCCATTTCACAACAACGGTAAGCCCAGTGATTTGTTGCCATTTCACAACAACGGTAAGCCCAGTGATTTGGGTGAAGTTATGAGGCTGTTGATGAAGAAACGGTGGAGTTGTACTGGATGCAGCTGAGCATAACAGCAGCAGTCTGCAGCCCTCGTGATGCCTCTCTGTCTCCTTCCCTCTCTGTCTCCTTCCCCTTCTCTCTCCCCATCCATCCATCCACTCCCTCTCTCTCTCTCCCCATCCCTCCCTCCCCATCCACCCTCTCTCCCCATCCCTCTCTCTCATTCTCTCTCTCCCCATCCCTCCCTCCCCATCCACCCTCTCTCCCCATCCCCTCTCTCTATCTCCCCATCCCTCTCTCTCATTCTCTCTCCCCATCCCCCTCTCTCTCTCCCCATCCCCATCCCTCCCTCCCCATCCACCCTCTCTCTCTCTCCCCATCCCCCCTCTATCTCCCCATCCCTCTCTCTCACTCTCTCTCCCCATCCCCTCTCTCTCCCCATCCCTCTCTCTCTCTCCCATCCCCTCTCTCCCCATCCCTCTCTCTCTCTCCCATCCCTCTCTCTCCCCATACCCCCATTCTCTCCCCATCTCTCTTTCTCTCTTCCCATCTCTCTCACCCCATCCCCATCTCTCTCTCTCGATCCCTATCTCTCCCCCACCCCTCTCTCCATCTTCATTATTTTAGTGCGTTAGCTTCCATCTCCTCCCATCCTCCTCTCCTCTCTATTTTATTCCCAACCACTCTTATACAAATCTCCCTTTTTCTTGTCTCTTTATATGAAAAAGCCATTATGATTAATTTGGGCCTTAGGGCATCAGACCGCTCTCTCTCCCTCTCTCTCTCTCTCTCTCTCCTTCTTTCTTCCTCTCGCTCTTTAGCTCTCACGTACACACACACACACTCTTTCTCTCTCCCCCTCTCTCGCATATACACAATAATAATACTCTACATTTAGTGCAGACTTCCACAGAATGTAGGACAGCTTGCTTTAATATCCAAGAAATGTACTATAGCTAATGCAACAACATCAAAACACAATCTATATGGTTCACATTCCTGAGTAAATAAAAAATGGAATTACAAGTATCCATGATAAAACGTTGCATTACAGACAAATGCCAGGTTGTTATTATGTGCTGTGGAGGTACTTAGGGCAGCGAGGTCGGGACCATCACACATTTTCCCTGAGTGTCCAATGACGAAACTCAATTGTCTTCATCCAGTCAGAATTGCATAAGGCCCAGCATACACAGCGAGACGAAGAACAGCTGACATAATTACCCCATTAAACACTAATGTTCCCACATCCTCTGAGTATGACTTTCCCTGGGGGTGTCCCAAATGGCACCCTATTTCCTGTATAGTGCACTACTATTTACCAGAGCCCTGTGTTTATAGTGCACTACTATTGACAAGAGCCCTGTGTTTATAGTGCACTACTATTGACAAGAGCCCTGTGTTTATAGTGCACTACTATTGACCAGAGCCCTGTGTTTATAGTGCACTACTATTGACAAGAGCCCTGTGTTTATAGTGCACTACTATTGACCAGAGCCCTGTGTTTATAGTGCACTACTATTGACAAGAGCCCTGTGTTTATAGTGCACCACTATTGACCAGAGCCCTGTGTTTATAGTGCACTACTATTGACCAGAGCCCTGTGTTTATAGTGCACTACTATTGACCAGAGCCCTGTGTTTATAGTGCACTACTATTGACAAGAGCCCTGTGTTTATAGTGCACTACTATTGACAAGAGCCCTGTGTTTATAGTGCACTACTATTGACCAGAGCCCTGTGTTTATAGTGCACTACTATTGACAAGAGCCCTGTGTTTATAGTGCACTACTATTGACCAGAGCCCTGTGTTTATAGTGCACTACTATTGACAAGAGCCCTGTGTTTATAGTGCACCACTATTGACCAGAGCCCTGTGTTTATAGTGCACTACTATTGACCAGAGCCCTGTGTTTATAGTGCACTACTATTGACCAGAGCCCTATGTTTATAGTGCACTACTATTGACAAGAGCCCTGTGTTTATAGTGCACTACTATTGACCAGAGCCCTGTGTTTATAGTGCACTACTATTGACCAGAGCCCTGTGTTTATAGTGCACTACTATTGACAAGAGCCCTGTGTTTATAGTGCACTACTATTGACAAGAGCCCTGTGTTTATAGTGCACTATAAAGGGAAAAAGGTGCCATTTGGGACACAGACACTATGTTGGTCACTGGGGCTACAAAACATTGCTCTGTTCCTATCCCTGAGACATCCATTCAGAGCTGCACCTTCTGGTGATATTACATATCATAGCCAGGGTTTCTTTCATTTCCTCACTTGAGCCGGTCCCTCCCGGCTAGTGCGCGGCTGGGGGAGGGCTGGGGCCCTACACCCACTCACTCAGCATAGGCCCGGTCCAGCCTGCCTCTCCCTCATTACTCCCAGTGTCTTCCTGAAAAAGCACTTTTAAGCGTCTTAATTGCATTTGGGAGATAACCATGTGGGTCAGTGACTGGAAGCCGGCCCATATAGAGCAGCGGGCGGCAGGGCAGGGCCGGCCTCTTTGCTTTAAATCAATGGACCATCCAGGCCTAATGCAGCTCCGGGCAGCTCCTCAGGAACCATTAGGACTATTAGTGCAGAGCTGGCAGGATATTTATGGGCCACGGCTGCAGGGTGGTGGTGGTGGTGGTGTGCAGCATGTCTGCTAGCCCAATGAGAGGAAGAAGTGGGGGCCAAGGCCTCCTCATGCTGTGGGGTCAGCACTCCAAGCAGGGGTGATACATACAGCAGGGTGGGCTAACGGGAGCTACGACGCTGGAAAAACAGCCGACTGCAGCCCCCCGTCCGCACAACTGATGGGCCAGCCTCTGGCAATTCACTCACGCCTGACAGGTTGTGGGAATTGAGTGTTTGTGTGTTTGACTGACTGACTGGCTGACTGACTAACTGACTGACTGTGTGATGAGTCAACCACAGGGTCAAGCTGTTTAGATGCATCAGTTCAACTTCTTCATGTAGACTTGAGATTCACTTATTATTATGGCTGTGTGCCCCTCCAGTCTAATGGCTGATTCCTCTTTCATTCCCCTATGAACGTGCAGCAGCCGAGTCAGCGTTTGGTAGCTGGGGGTTATGGCAGGCTATAGAAGAGAGGAGAAAGTAGCAATATGAAGTGTTGAATAGAGTTTTTCAAGTCAGTAAAAACCACTTTTACCCGAGTTCCTTTCTCTATCTATTTCCCTCTGCAGATACACTACATGGCCAAAAGTATGTGGACATGGCCTGTCAAACAACTCATTCCAAAATCATGGGCATTAATATGTAGATGGTCCCCCCGTTGCTGCTATAACAGTGTGTGTTAGGCTTCCCACAAGATGTTGAAACATTGCTGCAGGGACTTGCTTCCATTCAGCCACAAGAGCTTGAGGTCGGGCACTGATGTTGGACGATTAGGCCTGGCTCGCAGTTGGCGTTCCAATTCATCCCAAAAGGTGTTTGATGAGGTTGATCTCGACAAACCATTTCAGAATAGACCTCGCTTGGTGCATGGGGGCATTGTCATATGGAAACAGGAAAGGGCCTTCCCCAAACTGTTGCCACAAAGTTTGAAGCACAGAATTGTCTAAAATGTAATTTTATAATGTAGCCTTAAGATTTCCTGAACTATGAAAAACAGCCCCAGACCATTATTTCTTCTCCACCAAACTTTAGATTTGGCATTATGTATTGGGGCAGGTAGTGTTCTCCTGGCATCCGCCAAACCCAGATTGGTCCGTCGGACTGCCAGATGATGAAGCCTGATTCATTACGCCTCTCCAGACTCCAATGGCGGCGAGCTTTACACCACTCCAGCTTGGCATTGCGCATGGTGATCTTAGGCTTGTGTGTGGCTGCTCGGCCATGGAAACCCATATCATTAAAGCTCCCGACAAACAGTTATTGTGCTGACGTTGTTTCCAGAGACAGTTTGGAACTCGGTAGTAAGTGCTGCAACCGAGGACAGACAATTTTTACACACTACGTGCTTCAGCTTTCGGCGGTCCCGTTCTGTGAGCTTGTGTGGCATACCACTTCACGGCTGAGCCGTTGTTGCTCCTAGACATTTACACTTCACAATAACAGCCCTTACAGTTGACCGACGCAGCTTTAGCAGGGCAGAGATTTGACGAACTGACTGACTTGTTACTTGTATACACCTGTCAGCAACGGGTATGGCTGAAATTGCCGAATCCACTAATTTGAAGGGGTGTCCACATACTTTTGTATATATAATGTTTCACAGCCAGGCTGTCAAGCTGTCTACTTCAGCTCAAGTTTAGGGTTTTCATTGTCAATAATGACGACGTTAGCGTGCGGTCACCTCACCTGAACACTTCCACACCGCCAGCAGGTGTTCTGAGACACAGCGACACACAACTCCCAGCTCTGTCGCCACGGATACCTAAGTGTGTTTTAAGTGTTATAAATGTCAACTTAATGCCCCGCGTGTGACACACACTGTGACACACACACTGTACCATCATGTTTTATGGATTTTTCACAGGCCTGTTTCTTTTGTTTTACGCTCCCCCACACATCGTCTCCAGTCGCTTGTATTTTTAGTCGTGCTTCCGGAAGAATCTGACACAACCAGCCCTGCACAGCAGATTGATTTCACTCACTCTCTCCCTCCATCTGTCGTTCTCTTCTTGCTATCTCTCTCTATTTCTACATCTCTTTCTCTATATTCCTCCTTCTCTTTATCTATCCTTCTCTTGCGCTCTCTCTCGTCTTCCCTCTATTTTTTCCTCTATACACAGTATATTTTTGTCTCTTTCTCAATCTCTCAATATTTCTGTCTGTCTCCCTCTGTCTCTCCATGTGGCCTGTAACAGAAGCAGAGCTGTGTGTGAGTCGTGATCTGTGTGGGAAGAGAGGAAGTCTCCCAGTGTGGAAGACAAGACAGGTAAAGAGAGGGAAGACATGGAGTCTCCCAGTGTGGAAGACAAGACAGGTAAAGAGAGGGAAGACATGGAGTCTCCCAGTGTGGAAGACAAGACATGGAGTCTCCCAGTGTGGAAGACAAGACATGGAGTCTCCCAGTGTAGAAGACAAGACATGGAGTCTCCCAGTGTGGAAGACAAGACAGGTAGAGAGGGAAGACATGAAGTCTCCCAGTGTGGAAGACAAGACATGGAGTCTCCCAGTGTGGAAGACAAGACATGGAGTCTCCCAGTGTGGAAGACAAGACATGGAGTCTCCCAGTGTGGAAGACAATACATGGAGTCTCCCAGTGTGGAAGACAAGACATGGAGTCTCCCAGTGTGGAAGACAAGACTTGGAGTCTCCCAGTATGGAAGACAAGACAGGTAAAGAGAGGGAAGACATGGAGTCTCCCAGTGTGGAAGACAAGACAGGTAAAGAGAGGGAAGACATGGGGTCTCCCAGTGTGGAAGACAAGACAGGTAAAGAGAGGGAAGACATGGAGTCTCCCAGTGTGGAAGACAAGACATGGAGTCTCCCAGTATGGAAGACAAGACAGGTAAAGAGAGGGAAGACATGGAGTCTCCCAGTGTGGAAGACAAGACATGGAGTCTCCCAGTGTGGAAGACAAGACAGGTAAAGAGAGGGAAGAGAGGAAGTCTCCCAGTGTGGAAGACAAGACAGGTAAAGAGAGGGAAGAGAGGAAGTCTCCCAGTGTGGAAGACAAGACAGGTAAAGAGAGGGAAGAGAGGAAGTCTCCCAGTGTGGAAGACAAGACAGGTAAAGAGAGGGAAAACATGGAGTCTCCCAGTGTGGAAGACAAGACAGGTAAAGAGAAGGAAAACATGGAGTCTCCCAGTGTGGAAGACAAGACAGGTAAAGAGAAGGAAGACATGGAGTCTCCCAGTGTGGAAGACAAGACATGGAGTCTCCCAGTGTGGAAGACATGACAGGTAAAGAGAGGGAAGACATGGAGTCTCCCAGTGTGGAAGACAAGACAGGTAAAGAGAGGGAAGACATGGAGTCTCCCAGTGTGGAAGACAAGACAGGTAAAGAGAGGGAAGACATGGAGTCTCCCAGTGTGGAAGACAAGAGAAGACAGGCCTGCTGCGGCTGAGAGGCAGCATCTGCAGGGCTACAGACAGACAGTACTTTTCCACTGATACCTTTCATCTCCTTTTCACATTCATCCTTCAATGAAAAAACAAATAAGTTCTGGAAAGCAGTTTGTGTGGCAGGTGAACCAATTCATTAATCAGGATGTCAGTTTTCTGGAAAATCAGCAGGTCTAACAGTAGTAGGGGAATGACAATGAGAGAAGAGCGAGAGGACAGAGGAAGAGGTGGTTGCTCTTCCTCCTTTACTGTCGACGCCCATTTAGCTTTATTCTCTCCCCCCGATCTCTAGACTTCTCTCTCTGAAACACACGTCTGCCAAGTCATGGTTAGTCACATTTTCCTCCATGGTCAAATAGTAGAGGACTTACTCTGAAAGAGGGCTTCTATAACCTCCTGACAGACAAACAGAGAGAGGTCCCTGCATTGCCCTCAAATGCTTTTTACCTGCGGTACATCACTTCTCTTGAAGTCAGTGTTGAAATCAGGTCATCTTACAGATATAGGACAGTGACACTGAGCTTATTGTGTTGAGGTCATGGCTACTCCCTCGATGACGTGGCTACTCCCTCGATGACGTGGCTACTCCCTCGATGACACAAACAAGTGCATTTCCCAGGAGTCCACTAGTCTTCTCAGCAGTGGAATGCAGTGCTTCCTTAACTGCCTTGTAGTTGTATTCACACTGCCAGATAACATCCCTATAGCCCCCGCTGGGAGGGAGCTTTCAAAGCCTCTGCGTCAAATGGATGTGTCATGCTCAAACTGTTATCACCATGGCTTTCATTGAATGTGACCTGTCCTGAACTATGAAGAGTACAGCGACATCATCTCCATTCTGGACGAGGAGAGCAGAGGGGGAGAATGTGTCTAGATGTGGGTTCAATTTAGATATTCATCTGACTTCCTTTTGGTGTTTGTACTGGCTCAACAATTACATAAAGTTATAACGATTTGTATAATGCTTTGTTTCTAACTAAATGCTGGACATAAAATAAAATGAAACAAGATAGCTAATTAAATCATACATTAAAAGCATTTTTATAAATGTGAGAGGACATGAGATGATATGACATAAGGGTGAATATTGTACCAATCCTGTGATATCACCTGTCAAAACATATCGTGCTTGTATGCAGTGAATTAAAGGTTCCGTACACCTCGTACAGTACTTAACATATTGATGTAGAATGTCCATCTGCAAACAGAGCTATATGTCAGCAGCATTTTTATTTAACAACTATCACATCCTTCTGGTGAATGAATGGATACTGCTTCATGGATCGTCTTCGTTTAGAGACTAAACAAATCTTGACATTTAGAGGAAGTATGAGGCACTAACAGATGCAGGCGATAAGACTAGTGGTGCAGATTGGGAAGTCGTGTGATGCAACCTGGTGTCTAGACAGAGCGCAGATTTAAGCCCTGGAAGTCAGAGAAGGTCTTGCCTAAGGGTAGGACTCATGGTACCGTGTGTGTGAGAGATATGGGGGTGGCAGTGGAAACGCTAGCTGCTGCAGAGCCTTAGTGTACACTCTCTGTCTGTCAATGTAGTCTGAGAGGAAGGAGGGGGAGAGAGAGAGAGAGGGGGGAGGGGGGGGGATGACGACTGGCAGAATATAATAAATTCGATCTAATATAGGCGCCACGCTGGTTTCCTAGCAACCGCACCGCGTCTGGCCTGTTTGCTCTGTAAGCGGCCTCCTCTAGCCCCATGTCAGGTTCATACATACTGCACTGTAGCTACACTACATAGTACTGCAGTTCTAGACCCTTTACTGTAAACCAGGTTCATATATTGCATTCAGGAAAGTATTCAGACTCCTTGACTTTTCAAAATGTTGTTACGTTACAGCCTGATTCTAAAATATATATTTTTAAATGTCCATCAATCTACACACAATATCCCATAATGACAAAGCGAAAACAGGTTAAAAAAACATTAACAAATACCTTATTTCCATACAGTACCAGTCAAAAGTTTGGACAAACCTACAATCTACTCATTCAAGGTTTTTTTTCTTTATTTTTACTATTTTCTACATTGTAGAATAATAGTGAAGACATCAAAACTATGAAATAACACATATGGAATCATGTAGTAACCAAAAAAGTGTTAAACAAATCAAAATATGTTTTATATTTGAGATTCTTCTAATAGCCACCCTTTACCTTGATGACAGCTTTGCACACTTGGCATTCTCTCAACCAGCTTCATGAGGTAGTTACTTGGAATGCATTTCTATTAACAGGTGTACCTTGTTAAAAGTTACTTTGTGGAATTTCTTTCCTTCTTAATGCGTTTGAGCCAATCAGTTGTGCTGTGACAAGGTAGGGGTGGTATACAGAAGATAGCACTATTTGGTAAAAGACCAGGTCCATATTATGGCAAGAACAGCTCAAATAAGCAAATAGAAGGATTGTATTGTCACAGAGGTGCAGTGAAATGTGTTGATTTACAGGATCAGCCATAGTAGTACAATGCCCCTGGAGCAAATTAGGGTTAAGTGCCTTGCTCAAGGGCACATCAACTGATTTTTCACCTTGTCAGCACGGGCATTTGAACCAGCGACCTTTTGGTTACTGACCCAACGCTCTAACCGCTAGGCATGCCGCCCTACACCCAAGCACACCCTGTATACATTACTGTAAGTGCACACTGCACCACTCTGCATCTTAGCTTTCACCTAAGGAAGTACAGTATCCTATACCATCGGCTCTTTCCTTAGAAGTCTGTACTATTTCCATACGAGTTTGCACATTTTCATACAGCATTCATGGACAATTGATCCGGGGCTGAACCAATAAGGATAGGATGTCGTTGATATAGATATCACTGTTAACATCTTTGTCCGGACACATTTTCAGCACCACATTCTACCCTCCCTCAGAGCTTCTGCCTCTCCCTTGTCCTAATTCACCCTCACTGTAAGCAGGTTAGCGTTGTCGTCATGAATCTTCTTCTGGAGGCAGCTCTGCTGTGAGTGGTCACTAGCTGGCACGGCCAGTCATAAAATCTCATTTTAAACCTAACGTTAAGCATACTACTAACCTGAAATGTAGCCCAGATAGCTCATTTTTGTTTTCATACATTTTAACAATATTGCCAATTTTGACTTTGCAGCTGGCTCATCGAGGAAATCTTTCAGTTGGGCCTCCAGGACAAGACTCATCCCAATAAACGTCAACCTGCTCACTGTAATGGAGCAAGTTAAAATGCAACGCTGCAGCCCTTTCTTCTTTAGCCTATGGCAGCCATATATAGACCCTAATGCAGAAAAACACCATTCTTCCTTTTACACAGCCTATTGATATTTTAAGTGGTCATAGGATGAGAAGCAGAACTGAATGATGTAACATTGACCTTGATGATTCGCTAACTGCACTTCAGCAAGGCAGGCTCCCTCCATCCCCTTCCTGATCTGAGGGAGGTTTCCCTCTAGTGGTCATGTACTGAAAGACAAGGCCTGCCCTCATCACAGATACGAACCATTACTCTTAGTAACCGACAGTTGGCAGCTCTGACATGTCAACGGGGTTGGGGGAAATATTGATAAATGTTCACCTTTGCTTTGCTCCATTTTAGAGCACAATAACAAATAACCCAGACTGGTGTTAAGTCCACCCCTGAACGTCATACTGATGTCCATGTTGCAGTTCTGTACTTTTATGGGTCCTAAAAAGCTCCCATGTTCTTCCTCTGGAGCTCTGACGACCACATTTCACACAGTGGGGTTCATCTCTCTCAAAGGAACAATTCATAGGAACGAAAGCGGTTGAGATTAGCTCTCCTCTTTGAACAGAAATCAGTGTGGATAAAAAAATGCTTGATAAAGTCACCGTGACAACAAGTTATTTTACTGCAGTAATTTTGAAGTGTAACTGCAGTTATACTGCACTCTGACTGCAGTACACTTCAGTTACTCCGCAATTACTTCAGTTACTCCACTTTTACTGCAATCTTTTATTGTAAAGGTGGTTTTCAGACAGAATGCCCATGAGAGTTGTAGTGTTTAAGACTGAAATATTGTTGATCTTCACAACACAAGTCTAAATATACGTGTCACAACAAAGGCCACGGAAATCATAATATAATCTTTATTATTTACAGGTATTTTACAATACATGAATAGAGAAGCACCATTTGTTCTTCCCCACGGAAATTGACTTGTGATTGGAGACTTACAATGATATACAGGACAACAATACAAAGGCATCCACATGTTCAGGAGTTAATCAAACCTTATCCTTGGGCTCAGCACATCTAGTAAACGGTGCTTTAGATTGTTTTTTAAAGGTTGCACTGGGTAAAGTGGCTGTAGAAGTCTAAGTAACCCACCCAATCTGCAACTTCACACACAGAGATATTAGCTGCCACCTATATGAAATAAGAGGACAGGCTGCTATAGCTATGCTAACTGATCTTAGACCTGGATACTGTGCTTTTCCAGACACCCTGGACATGTGCCTAATAATGCTATCAAATACTGTTGCAATGAATGAATGGGATTTATTGAGGCCGAACCTTCTTTCCCCACAATGGCAGCTGAGAAGAATGGAGTAGTTATCTTCAATTACTAGATTCTGCTGCTTCGTTTTCCTTCACCTGCACACGCCAGCTATTAATACGTGGATTATTTTAACACTAGACCACAACAAGAGCCAAAACACTATGAATGAGAACATAATTAGAACATCTTGAAGTGAAAACGACCACTTACAAAAGGACCCATAAAAAGACAAGACCAAAAAGCAGCAGCAATGACTGTAGTCCCTGGTCACATACTAGGTCATTAAAAAGGCACTTCGGCTGTCATGGGGAAATCTTTTTATATTTGGGATTTATTTAACCTTAACTACGCAAGTCAGTTAAGAAGAAATTCTTATTTGCAATGACGGCCTACCCCGGCCAAACCCTAACGACGCTGGGCCAATTGTGCGCCGCCCTACGGGACTGCCAATCACGGCCGGTTGTGATACAGCCTGGAACTGAGATGAAGCACTGAGATGAAGTGCCTTAGACCGCTGTGCCACTCAGGAGCCCATCAGCAAAACCAGAGGTCTAGAAGTTCCACAATCATGTGTTTTTAAATGAAAACTATGGTCCGTGGTCATATCTACATGAGCTGTTATGACGCAAATGACACATTTCTAAATAATCTCACAAAGGATCTTTGACAGAATGAGAATAATCCACAAGTGGTCAAATTGTAGTCTGTATCGTTCTGAGAATCACATTTCTTAAAACAGCAGATTAAAAGCTGACACACTCATCACAAAATGACCAAAATCACAACAAGCAGTAACAACTATGAGCCATTCTCTTTTGTCAGTAGAATGAATACAAGTGTCAAACCAAACAATCCAGGAGAATCATCTTTTCAACACGGGGTCCTTCCCTAGTTAGCAGGTCTGCTGTGCTGGTGGTGGTAGGTCTACTACTGAGGACCTAAAGTGAGGATGATCGAGGTAAAATAAAGCCCTATTGAGCTGTATGCCCAGTCCTCTCTATCCTCACAGATCACATGCACACTGAGAGGACAAGCTCTGGGCATGACAGGTGTAACACGTCACTCTCCGCAGGTTAACTAGTGCCCCCCCCCCCCTCAGCCCAGCGCGTCACACACCTGAAGCACTCTGTGGTTGAAGTCCTCTGGCTGGTCAGCATAGACGTAGTGGCCCGCTCCTCTGATAGCCTGGGAGAGAGGAGGAGGAGTAGAAATATGAGATCAGATACACATTCTGGAAAATCCTATTCATCTAGGATTTAACACTTCAATTGACTTGTTTTCCTGCCACCTGCTGAATAAATCTGAATATAAGAGCTGAGCCAGCTGTCTCACGCATTAGACAACCACACACAGACAGCATCTTAAGTGTTCAGCTTAAAGGAAATGAAACGTACTATGATCTCCACATGAGAGTTTGGCCTCATTTCTTTGATAGCGTTGCCCGAGTTACCGTCGATGCTGGAGCGTGACCCATATATCACAGTAATAGGGATGTCAGCATGGAGCAGGCCAATCCTCTGCAGCATAGGCCTCTTGGCCCACCCGTATGGGATGGTCATGTTCTTGAAGGCTGTCTCACCACTGCAACAGAGTAAACAAACATGATTATTACTAAAGAGGGAGAAGTACAGCAGTAATGTATACGATATATCTGATCTTCTCAGAATAATCCTTAATAAGCAGCTACATTGAACTCACCACTACAACAGAGTAAAACTAACATTATCACTGAAATAAGGGTGTGAGAAATGAAAATTACAGCCTATATTACAAAAGCATTTCAGAATTGAATCATAACATCTTCATTATGGTCTAAGAGGAAAACATTGGAAGTGAACTGTATTGAAACTCACTCAGACTGAGACTGTAAATACAGGCCCAGAGTAAGTGGAGATAAAAAGCCAGTGAACTCAAACAGGAACTAAATAGAGAGAGAGAGAGAGAGGGACTAACCTGGGAGTCTGGACATTCAGGTGATAGATATACTCTGTGACCGTATCGTCGTTGAACATGGATAAGTATTTCTTCTTGAAGTCTGGTCTTAGAGCTGAAACAAGTGTGGGACCTTGAAGAACAAAGGAGGTGGGTTTGAATGCTGGTAAAAACTCCACCCCATAAACAATGCAGTCATCCAGTCAGACAGGTATGTAATTGAAATGTAATTTACAGTAGTATTTCTATGTCTGTCATCCATCTAGTCAGACAGGCTGCCAGTCTTACCCAGTGGCCCCACCAGACGTAGCCCTGCCAGGGGGTTGAACGGGCTCAACATGGCTCCCAGGGCTTTGATCCACACGGGGATGGGCCTGTCCTGGTCTTCTGTGTCTGGACGCTCAGGTAAGCCCCATGGCTCAACCAGCACCATGTGCTTTACCCTACAGGACAGTGAAGAGGAAAGGTCAGCCCCATGGCTCAACCAGCACCATGTGTTACACCCTACAGGACAGTGAAGAGGAAAGGTCAGACCCACGGCTCAACCAGCACCATGTGTTACACCCTACAGGACAGTGAAGAGGAAAGGTCAGCCCCACGGCTCAACCAGCACCATGTGTTACACCCTACAGGACAGTGAAGAGGAAAGGTCAGCCCCACGGCTCAACCAGCACCATGTGTTGCACCCTACAGGACAGTGAAGAGGAAAGGTCAGACCCACGGCTCAACCAGCACCCTACAGGAGAGTGAAGAGGAAAGGTCAGCCCCACGGCTCAACCAGCACCATGTGCTTTACCCTACAGGACAGTGAAGAGGAAAGGTCAGCCCCACGGCTCAACAACACCATGTGTTACACCCTACAGGACAGTGAAGAGGAAAGGTCAGCCCCACGGCTCAACCAGCACCATGTGTTACACCCTACAGGACAGTGAAGAGGAAAGGTCAGCCCCACGGCTCAACCAGCACCATGTGTTGCACCCTACAGGACAGTGAAGAGGAAAGGTCAGCCCCACGGCTCAACCAGCACCCTACAGGAGAGTGAAGAGGAAAGACCATACACTATCAACACCAATCTGAAATAACTGAAACGCCTCTATGGTTGTGAACAAAATAAGTTGATGTCGTATTGAAAGGTCTGGAAAGGAAATAATCTAAACCACACTAGGGCACAGTTTATTAAGTGATCTGTCCATCGGTGAACTGAACAGGGGAAATAAAGGCGGCATTTCTGATATTTTTTTCCCTAATTGGTCTTTTGACCAATCAGATCAGCTCTGAAAAAAATCTGATGTGAAAAGATCAGTGGTCAAAAGACCAATTAGTGGAAAATAATAACAGAATTGGGCTGCCTGTCTAAACATAGCCAAAGTGCCCCAGTCAGATTAAGAGCATTTTGTCCTTAATTCAGAGCCAATTAGGATACTCAGGATGTGGCTGGCTGGCTGCTTTAATACTAGAGAAGGACAGGATGTGGCTGGCTGGCTGCTTTAATACTAGAGAAGGACAGGATGTGGCTGGCTGGCTGCTTTAATACTAGAGAAGGACAGGATGTGGCTGGCTGGCTGCTTTAATACTAGAGAAGGACAGGATGTGGCTGGCTGGCTGCTTTAATACTAGAGAAGGACAGGATGTGGCTGGCTGGCTGCTTTAATACTAGAGAAGGACAGGATATGGCTGGCTGGCTGCTTTAATACTAGAGAAGGACAGGATGTGGTTGGCTGCTTTAATACTAGAGAAGGACAGGATGTGGCTGGCTGCTTGAATACTAGAGAAGGACAGGATGTGACTGGCTGGCTGCTTTAATACTAGAGAAGGACAGGATGTGGCTGGCTGGCTGCTTTAATACTAGAGAAGGACAGGATGTGGCTGGCTGCTTTAATACTAGAGAAGGACAGGATGTGGCTGGCTGCTTTAATACTAGAGAAGGACAGGATGTGGCTGGCTGCTTGAATACTAGAGAAGGACAGGATGTGGCTGGCTGCTTTAATACTAGAGAAGGACAGGATGTGGCTGGCTGGCTGCTTTAATACTAGAGAAGGACAGGATGTGGCTGGCGGGCTGCTTTAATACTAGAGAAGGACAGGATGTGGTTGGCTGCTTTAATACTAGAGAAGGACAGGATGTGGCTGGCTGCTTTAATACTAGAGAAGGACAGGATGTGGTTGGCTGCTTGAATACTAGAGAAGGACAGGACGTGGTTGGCTGCTTGAATACTAGAGAAGGACAGGATGTGGCTGGCTGCTTTAATACTAGAGAAGGACAGGATGTGGCTGGCTGGCTGCTTTAATACTAGAGAAGGACAGGATGTGGCTGGCTGGCTGCTTTAATACTAGAGAAGGACAGGATGTGGCTGGCTGCTTGAATACTAGAAGGACAGGATGTGGCTGGCTGCTTGAATACTAGAAGGACAGGATGTGGCTGGCTGCTTGAATACTAGAGAAGGACAGGATGTGGCTGGCTGCTTGAATACTAGAGAAGGACAGGATGTGGCTGGCTGCTTGAATACTAGAGAAGGACAGGATGTGGCTGGCTGCTTGAATACTAGAGAAGGACAGGATGTGGTTGGCTGCTTGAATACTAGAGAAGGACAGGATGTGGTTGGCTGCTTGAATACTAGAGAAGGACAGGATGTGGCTGGCTGCTTGAATACTAGAGAAGGACAGGATGTGGCTGGCTGCTTGAATACTAGAGAAGGACAGGATGTGGCTGGCTGCTTTAATACTAGAGAAGGACAGGATGTGGTTGGCTGCTTGAATACTAGAGAAGGACAGGATGTGGTTGGCTGCTTGAATACTAGAGAAGGACAGGATGTGGCTGGCTGCTTTAATACTAGAGAAGGACAGGATGTGGCTGGCTGCTTTAATACTAGAGAAGGACAGGATGTGGCTGGCTGGCTGCTTTAATACTAGAGAGGGACAGGATGTGGCTGGCTGGCTGCTTTAATACTAGAGAAGGACAGGATGTGGCTGACTGCTTGAATACTAGAAGGACAGGATGTGGCTGGCTGCTTGAATACTAGAGAATGACAGGATGTGGCTGGCTGCTTTAATACTAGAGAAGGACAGGATGTGGCTGGCTGCTTTAATACTAGAGAAGGACAGGATGTGGCTGGCTGCTTGAATACTAGAAGGACAGGATGTGGCTGGCTGCTTTAATACTAGAGAAGGACAGGATGTGGTTGGCTGCTTGAATACTAGAGAAGGACAGGATGTGTCTGGCTGCTTGAATACTAGAGAAGGACAGTATGTGGCTGGCTGCTTGAATACTAGAGAAGGACAGGATGTGGTTGGCTGCTTGAATACTAGAGAAGGACAGGATGTGGTTGGCTGCTTGAATACTAGAGAAGGACAGGATGTGGTTGTCTGCTTGAATACTAGAGAAGGACAGGATGTGGTTGGCTGCTTGAATACTAGAGAAGGACAGGATGTGGCTGGCTGCTTGAATACTAGAGAAGGACAGGATGTGGTTGGCTGCTTGAATACTAGAGAAGGACAGGATGTGGCTGGCTGCTTTAATACTAGAGAAGGACAGGATGTGGCTGGCTGCTTTAATACTAGAGAAGGACAGGATGTGGCTGGCTGGCTGCTTTAATACTAGAGAGGGACAGGATGTGGCTGGCTGGCTGCTTTAATACTAGAGAAGGACAGGATGTGGCTGACTGCTTGAATACTAGAAGGACAGGATGTGGCTGGCTGCTTGAATACTAGAGAATGACAGGATGTGGCTGGCTGCTTGAATACTAGAGAAGGACAGGATGTGGCTGGCTGCTTGAATACTAGAGAAGGACAGGATGTGGCTGGCTGCTTGAATACTAGAGAAGGACAGGATGTGGCTGGCTGCTTGAATACTAGAGAAGGACAGGATGTGGCTGGCTGCTTTAATACTAGAGAAGGACAGGATGTGGCTGGCTGCTTTAATACTAGAGAAGGACAGGATGTGGCTGGCTGCTTTAATACTAGAGAAGGACAGGATGTGGCTGGCTGCTTGAATACTAGAAGGACAGGATGTGGCTGGCTGCTTTAATACTAGAGAAGGACAGGATGTGGTTGGCTGCTTGAATACTAGAGAAGGACAGGATGTGTCTGGCTGCTTGAATACTAGAGAAGGACAGCATGTGGCTGGCTGCTTGAATACTAGAGAAGGACAGGATGTGGTTGGCTGCTTGAATACTAGAGAAGGACAGGATGTGGTTGGCTGCTTGAATACTAGAGAAGGACAGGATGTGGTTGTCTGCTTGAATACTAGAGAAGGACAGGATGTGGTTGGCTGCTTGAATACTAGAGAAGGACAGGATGTGGCTGGCTGCTTGAATACTAGAGAAGGACAGGATGTGGCTGGCTGGCTGCTTTAATACTAGAGAAGGACAGGATGTGGCTGGCTGGCTGCTTGAATACTAGAGAAGGACAGGATGTGGCTGGCTGGCTGCTTGAATACTAGAAGGACAGGATGTGGCTGACTGGCTGGCTGCTTTAATACTAGAAGGACAGAATGTGGCTGGCTGGCTGCTTGAATACTAGAAGGACAGGATGTGGCTGGCTGGCTGCTTGAATACTAGAAGGATAGGATGTGGCTGGCTGGCTGCTTTAATACTAGAAGGACAGGATGTGGCTGGCTGGCTGGCTGCTTGAATACTAGAAGGACAGGATGTGGCTGGCTGGCTGCTTGAATACTAGAAGGACAGGATGTGGCTGGCTGGCTGGCTGCTTTAATACTAGAAGGACAGGATGTGGCTGGCTGGCTGCTTGAATACTAGAAGGACAGGATGTGGTTGGCTGCTTTAATACTAGAAGGACAGGATGTGGCTGGCTGGCTGGCTGCTTTAAGCTGTTCTGATCTGAGTGTGATGAGGTTTTGGAGACATTTATAATGAGTTAGGTTCCTGCTGAAATCTTAGCAACACAGTGAGAGAAGATGATTCAGTTGAGATACAGCACAGAGGGGACCTTTTTTAAGGACATTCATGTTGTTATCAGAGGTTAGCACCTGCATACCAACATCCCGTGAGGTCTGGGGTGTACAGTATTAGTCAAGCATAGGAGGGTGAACCAAGGACTGGCTAAACACATGTAGTATTCTATCTTTAACCAAGGAGGTGGCTAAACACATGTAGTATTCTATCTTTAACCAAGGAGGTGGCTAAACACATGTAGTATTCTATCTTTAACCAAGGAGGTGGCTAAACACATGTAGTATTCTATCTTTAACCAAGGAGGTGGCTAAACACATGTAGTATTCTATCTTTAACCAAGGAGGTGGCTAAATACTAAGGAATAAAACAGCCATTCATATTGAAACTTGTCTATGGTTCTGAACTGGGGAAAGTGTTGGGTGGTGTCCGGTGATACTTGCCTGGTGGGATACTTGAGCGAATAAGCAGCTGCCAAATAACCTCCAAAGTTATGTCCCAGCATGACCATGGCTTCCAGGCCGACTTTAGCCCTCCACTGCTCGATGGAGTCCACAAACTGGGCCTCAGCCTCCTTGGCGTTGGAGCTGAAGTAGGGCCTGCTGCTCTGGCCGAAGCCCAGCAGGTCAAAGGCATAGACGGGCCTCTATTATTAACAATAATAATAATGAAAAGTAATTTTATTTGTAAAGGCACGACACAACATGATAAAACTTACTAAAAATAGAAGTCAGTGTTAAAAAGAAAGCATACACAAAATATATAGCAGTCAGACAACAATTAGAGCTAGTTACATATAGCAGGTGTGGTTGACCAGTTGACCTATTGGTAGTTTCCTGTGACCATCCTCAAATCTCTTTTGGAAGTCTGGAGAAATTCAGTATGTGATTGGCTGTGAGTAGAAATGAAGTTTCCCCTCCGAAGAGGCATTTCCTTGTTTCTTTTCCTACCTTGTAGTAGCCTATACACCGTTAGTTACATACCTTATTCATCCTTACATAAACATCAGAAATATGATTATAACAACCTGTTCAGAGCCGCAACCATGCAAAATACTGCAGTGGTTTGATATATGGCAATGTGCACTAGTTTCTATCTAGACTCTGTCGTACCACACCCCTTTACATGGTCTCTCTGAGGAGAACTTCCTCAGGCTTTCCAACGCTACAAGAGAAGCCTGTGCTTCAGAGACTAACCTGTTGGGCCAGGGCGTCTAGGTTGAGGGCCCACAGGCCCACCCCTCCACCGAAGCCATGCAGCAGCACCAGGGGAGTCTGGTTCTTCATGTTTCCATTCAATGTGAGGGTCCACAGCATGTTACCATCCGAGATTGGGACATACTGCTGGGACACCTTGCCTGTGATGCCTGGGGATGAGAAGGATCCACACATAATAATCCACAAATTGGCCATGGCTGGAAATACAGTTTGATAGTAAAGGAGAGAGAAATTCCTTACATTGCAGCATCTTCTCCTCTGCAGTCTTGAGCTGGTTCTGGGAGGTGGGGCACCAGGAGGGCAGCCAGCTGGTGATCCATGCCGTGGAAGTCCAGGACCTGCATAGACACAGACACAACTCATCAACCAGCCTAGGCTATAGCCTAAACGGTCTGGGATTACATTGGTAGTCAGGAGTCATGTTGCTGACGGTTGTAATATTTCACAGCAAAAAGGAGACGAGACATTAAATGTAAAAAAACAACAACTTGTAAACATGCTTCGGGGATAGGTGAAAATAAAATTACATGCAGGGTTTGTTAACTGATTACTGCCAGGGATGTTACTTCCTGCCTCAAGCACTGCATGCAGCAGGGAGTTAGAGTTGCACTAGCAGCATATGAGTGGGGTGCAGCCGGGGAAGTGGCGTTAGTCTGACAATCACACCGGTAGGTAGGTTACCTCAACGTTCTGTCCAGGACACTCAACAAATTGTAGAAAAGACTATGAATACCAAGAAACATCAGTATTCGCTGAGCCAGTCTGCAGCCAAAAAACAAACTAAAAAACAGAGTGGAAAAAGGGATGTTATATGCCAGGGACGACATGCAATAGCCTTATTAATCACATTTGCTTGTGTTAATTGAATGGGGAAATGCAGTTAGTGTTGGGGATGGGATTCGCTGCATTGGACTTAGTTACATCCTAAATTAAAAAACAGATAAGGTATTGGATAATTGGTTCTTGAAATTGGGTTGCAGTAGTGGAGAAGGTTGTAGTGTACTGGCCTATAGGCTACAAAAACACTTGAACAAAGCTTTCAAGCCTTCCTAAAACATTTTACTTTAGGCATTGTCAATATGGCATTTCCACAGTAGCTGAATTACGCTGTATGCCAATCAAAAAAAATATTGATTTAGAAGTTTAACAAACCAACTCTATGCACAATGACTACTTTGAACAATTTACTGGAAAAACTGTGCAGATGCTAAATTTGGTAACAAAATTACAGTAAAATCTCCCTGGGTTTTATTTTTTTATTATTATTATTTTTTCACCTTTATTTAACCAGGTTGGCTAGTTGAGAACACCTTTATTTAACCAGGTTGGCTAGTTGAGAACACCTTTATTTAACCAGGTTGGCTAGTTGAGAACACCTTTATTTAACCAGGTTGGCTAGTTGAGAACACCTTTATTTAACCAGGTTGGCTAGTTGAGAACAAGTTCTCATTTACAATTGCGACCTGGCCAAGATAAAGCAAAGCAGTTCGACACATACAACAACAGAGTTACACATGGAGTAAGACAAACATACAGTCAATAATACAGTAGAAACAAGGGTATATACGATGTGAGCGAATGAGGTGAGATAAGGGAGGTAAAGGAAAAAAAGGCCATGGTGGCAAAGTAAATACAATATAGCAAGTAAAACACTGGAATGGTAGATTTGCAGTGGAAGAATGTGCAAAGTAGAAATAAAAATAATGGGGTGCAAAAGAGCAAAATAAATAAATAAATAAATAATAATGAATAATAATTCAGTAGGGAAAGAGGTAGTTGTTTGGGCTAAATTATAGGTGGGCTATGTACAGGTGCAGTAATCTGTGACAGCTGGTGACAGCTGGTGCTTAAAGCTAGTGAGGGAGATAAGTGTTTCCAGTTTCAGAGATCTTTGTAGTTCGTTCCAGTCATTGGCAGCAGAGAACTAGAAGGAGAGGCGGCCAAAGGAAGAATTGGTTTTGGGGGTGACCAGAGAGATATACCTGCTGGAGCGAGTGCTACAGGTGGGTGATGCTATGGTGACCAGCGAGCTGAGATAAGGGGGACTTTACCTAGCAGGGTCTTGTAGATGACATGGAGCCAGTGGGTTTGGCGACGAGTATGACGCGAGGGCCAGCCAACGAGAGCGATTATTCTGATATTCTGTTACCAAACTTTATATCTGCACAGTTCTTACTGTATATTTTCTGTGGAAATGGTTAAGTCCTTTTGCATAGAGTTATATGGTTGGTTAAACTTTGAAATCAATGTTTTTTTGTTTGGTATACATTTTAAAGTGAAAATTCTGAGTCTGGGCATAATTCCATGACCATAGAATTTCTCAGGATAATTCCATCACCGTGGAATTGTCCTAAATTAAGATCAGAAAATAGAAACATGGACATTTAAAATATACAGTGCCTTGCGAAAGTATTCGGCCCCCTTGAACTTTGCGACCTTTTGCCACATTTCAGGCTTCAAACATAAAGATATAAAACTATTTTTTGTGAAGAATCAACAACAAGTGGGACACAATCATGAAGTGGAACGACATTTATTGGATATTTCAAACTTTTTTAACAAATCAAAAACTGAAAAATTGGGCGTGCAAAATTATTCAGCCCCCTTAAGTTAATACTTTGTAGCGCCACCTTTTGCTGCGATTACAGCTGTAAGTCGCTTGGGGTATGTCTCTATCAGTTTTGCACATCGAGAGACTGAATTTTTTTTCCCATTCCTCCTTGCAAAACAGCTCGAGCTCAGTGAGGTTGGATGGAGAGCATTTGTGAACAGCAGTTTTCAGTTCTTTCCACAGATTCTCGATTGGATTCAGGTCTGGACTTTGACTTGGCCATTCTAACACCTGGATATGTTTATTTTTGAACCATTCCATTGTAGATTTTGCTTTATGTTTTGGATCATTGTCTTGTTGGAAGACAAATCTCCGTCCCAGTCTCAGGTCTTTTGCAGACTCCATCAGGTTTTCTTCCAGAATGGTCCTGTATTTGGCTCCATCCATCTTCCCATCAATTTTAACCATCTTCCCTGTCCCTGCTGAAGAAAAGCAGGCCCAAACCATGATGCTGCCACCACCATGTTTGACAGTGGGGATGGTGTGTTCAGGGTGATGAGCTGTGTTGCTTTTACGCCAAACATAACGTTTTGCATTGTTGCCAAAAAGTTCAATTTTGGTTTCATCTGACCAGAGCACCTTCTTCCACATGTTTGGTGTGTCTCCCAGGTGGCTTGTGGCAAACTTTAAACAACACTTTTTATGGATACCTTTAAGAAATGGCTTTCTTCTTGCCACTCTTCCATAAAGGCCAGATTTCTGCAATATACGACTGATTTTTGTCCTATGGACAGAGTCTCCCACCTCAGCTGTAGATCTCTGCAGTTCATCCAGAGTGATCATGGGCCTCTTGGCTGCATCTCTGATCAGTCTTCTCCTTGTATGAGCTGAAAGTTTAGAGGGACGGCCAGGTCTTGGTAGATTTGCAGTGGTCTGATACTCCTTCCATTTCAATATTATCGCTTGCACAGTGCTCCTTGGGATGTTTAAAGCTTGGGAAATCTTTTTGTATCCAAATCCGGCTTTAAACTTCTTCACAACAGTATCTCGGACCTGCCTGGTGTGTTCCTTGTTCTTCATGATGCTCTCTGCGCTTTTAACGGACCTCTGAGACTATCACAGTGCAGGTGCATTTATACGGAGACTTGATTACACACAGGTGGATTGTATTTATCATCATTAGTCATTTAGGTCAACATTGGATCATTCAGAGATCCTCACTGAACTTCTGGAGAGAGTTTGCTGCACTGAAAGTAAAGGGGCTGAATAATTTTGCACGCCCAATTTTTCAGTTTTTGATTTGTTAAAAAAGTTTGAAATATCCAATAAATGTCGTTCCACTTCATGATTGTGTCCCACTTGTTGTTGATTCTTCACAAAAAAATACAGTTTTATATCTTTATGTTTGAAGCCTGAAATGTGGCAAAAGGTCGCAAAGTTCAAGGGGGACGAATACTTTCGCAAGGCACTGTAAGTAGTCTAAGTAGTCTATGAGTAGTCTATGTACATGTAAACAACACCTAAAACATCTTGAGATATGACACTGTCAAAGACACCCTCCACACTGCCCCCCAAAACCCTCACTAACACCATTAAAATGTATCTGTATCATGCTGAAACACCCTTAGGATTGTTCAACAATTCAACAACCATTTCAACAGTAACATCTGTTACCCCCAATATCTCTTTTGCCGTCTCCACAATAACCTTCTGCTTTTCACAACCCGAGTCGCATTAATAACCTTACCAATAAAAGCTATGAGGTCAACTTTATTAATTATCAAAGTGTCCTTTGACACCACACACGAATGAGCACAAGATTTCTTTACAGGCCTCCAAACCATCAGAAGCACCAGCCCTGAAAGTAGGTCCACCTACTACAGGTACATCCATGTAACTCCATCAGTCTGACAGTAGGTCCACCTACTACAGGTACATCCATGTAAGCTCCATCAGTCTGACAGTAGGTCCACCTACTACAGGTACATCCATGTAAGCTCCATAAGTCCGCTCTGTAGTTCTACCAATCAGTTTCACGGCTTCTGCATACGATACATCACGACTGATCCTATATCTCCGAGCCTCTCTCTGTATACGATACATCACGACTGATCCTATATCTCCGAGCCCCTCTCTGTATACGATACATCACGACTGATCCTATATCTCCGAGCCTCTCTCTGCATACGATACATCACGACTGATCCTATATCTCCGAGCCTCTCTCTGCATACGATACATCACGACTGATCCTATATCTCCGAGCCTCTCTCTGCATACGATACATCACGACTGATCCTATATCTCCGAGCCTCTCTCTGCATACGATACATCACGACTGATCCTATATCTCCGAGCCTCTCTCTGTATACGATACATCACGACTGATCCTATATCTCCGAGCCTCTCTCTGTACTTGGCATCCACCAAATGCTACAGTGGTCCCCCCACAATTACAGCACTTAACCGTCACATTGCTCCCACATTCACCGTAACCATGTGTCCCTACTCACTTGGCACATATTTTCTTTCCTTTACACTGAGCCGCTACATTCTTTGGCATTTAAAACATTGCAGTGCATATGGGACAAGTTCTCTAACATTGAAGCTAAGGAATCGGATATGTACTTTTCTCAGCAAGACTTTATCAAACCTCACCACCACTGATAAGCTTTCACTTGTTTGACCCTCTTTCCTACCAATCAACCTTTTGGCCTCAATTTTTATATTTTTTTTTATTTTACCTTTATTTAACCAGGCAAGTCAGTTAAGAACAAATTCTTATTTTCAATGACGGCCTGGGAACAGTGGGTTAACTGCCTGTTCAGGGGCAGAACGACAGATTTGTACCTTGTCAGCTCGGGGGTTTGAACTCACAACCTTCCGGTTACTAGTCCAACGCTCTAACCACTAGGCTACCCTGCCGCCCCTGGACATAGATATTGGGACCACAGTGATGACTTCCCCCAATCTGGCATAAGAACCAGGGACATGGCTTTTAATCTTCTTCCCATTAACGTTAAGCTTTTCCATTTTCAGAATAGTCTCTTGCTGAGCCTGGCTACCACACTATATTAACAATCTACCATTTCCAATGAATCGAGCTAATTTCACTTCACCTACATTTTTCTCTACGGCATGAGTTAGTCAGATAGGGTGTAAGTGAGGCCCCGTGGTCTCATCAAACACTATCACCGCTTTCCACTCCAACACATCACTACCCTTGCTTCATACCTAGGCCCTCTTCATGCTTTCTTCACTAGACGCTTCACTGCTTTCTGTATCATGATCTCTCTTCTTCCTATGCCTTTCCACTACCGACCATTCCCGTCATCCTCCCGCACCATACAGTCAGAACTGACACTCATATTGTTCGCATTCCAACACAGCTGTTCATTTCAAGCTTTAAACCGCTCCGTCGGTTTCATGACTTTTTAACGCGGATCAATGCCGCTTTCACGTGCTAATCGGAACTAGGAACATCGGAAATGTCCGACTTTCTAACTTGTTGTTGTCAATCACCTACCGCGTTCAACTAATTAGCAAGTCGAAATGTCCGAGTTTCCTAGCTCCGACGTGCACCGGAACCCGGCATAAACTATAAACAAGGCGACTTACACGTCAAGTCCTGAAATGGCAACATTGTTGCCACGAGTGTGTTAAATCAATTGAAAATTAACTTCAGTCTAACTTCAGGTGCTTGACGACAAACAAGAACAATCAACGTGCTAGGACTAGCTAATAACAAGACACAAGGGAAACATATTGTATCATGATTCACTTTTTGTGGGTCGCTTTTATCAATATTGTTATATTTAAAAGAGCGGTTCTAAGTTTGTTTATAAAAAAAACACACTCACCCTCTCTCAGTAGTCACGGCTTGGTCAGCCATTCTTCACACAGCCAAATCACATGATCCACAAAACATGACATCACCTGGCGTGTATTCATTAGGAGGTTTCCGTTGCAAAACTTTTGCAATGGAAACCTTTTACAATACTTCAGGATCTAAACGGAAGCAAACTAAAGAGTGTCTATTGTATTGATAAGATAACAATCAAAACACATGTCCTCAAATATGCTCTAACAATCAAAACACATGTCCTCAAATATGGAAGGCAGGCAGGAGGTGAGATCAGGTGGGACCATTTAAAAAAAAAAAACTTTATTTAACTAGGCAAGTCAGTTAAGAACAGATTCTTATTTACAATGACGGCCTCCCCCGGCCCATCCCTAACCCGGCCGGACGATGCTGAGCCAATTCTGTGCCGCCCTATGGGACTCCCAATCGCGGCCGGTTGTGATACAGCCTGGAAACAAACCAGGGTCTGTAGTGATGCTTCTAGCACTGAGATGCAGTACCTTAGACCGCTGTGCCTCTCAGGAGCCCATTCTAGCCAATGAGAGGGCAGATACGCGTGTGAACAACAGGCCATAGAGATGGAGGACTCATCTTTGTATCTGTGCCATTATAACGTCTGTGACAGTTTGGGCAGTCCCATTAAAGCTATCTCCATTTTAAAGTAGTCAATTGTTTTCTTCATTGGCTGATTGCTACCAACTCATAGGAATCCCCATCCAGTTGAAAACGTATAAATGGTGATAGCCCTCAATGGCAATGTCCATGACAAATTGGATAATATCCATGATGAGTCCTCTATCAATTTCAATTCAAATGGCTTTATTGGCATGGGAAACATATGTTTACATTGCCAAAGCAAGTGAAATAGATAACAAACAAAAGTTAAATAAACAATCAGAAATTAAAAGTAAACATTACACTGACAACATATTATGGCTATATACCGTGTTCTAATGATGTGCAAATAGTTAATGTACAAAAGGGAAAATAAATAAACATAAATATGGGTTGTATTTACAATGGGGTTTGTTCTTCACTGTTTGCCTTTTTCTTGTGGCAACAGGTCACATCTTGCTGCTGTGATGGTACACTGTGGTATTTCACCTTATAGATATGGGAGTTTATCAAAATGTGATTTGTTTTTAAATTCGTTGTGGGTCTGTGTAATCTGAGGGAAATATATTTATCTAACATTATCATACATTTGGCAGGAGGGTAGGAAGTGCAGCTCAATTTCCACCTCATTTAATGGGCAGTGTGCGCCTAGCCTATCTTCTCTTGAGAGCCAGGTCTGCCTTCAGCAGCCTTTCTCAATAGCAAGGCTATGCTCACTGAGTCTGCACATAGTCAAAGCTTTCCTTAATTTTGGGTCAGTCATGGTAGCCAGGTATTCTGCCACTGTGTACTCTCTGTTTAGGGCCAAATAGCATTCCAGTTTGCTCTATTTTTTAGTTAATTCTTTCCAAATTTGTCAAGAAATGACCTTTTTGTATTCTCGTGATTTGGTTGGGTCTTATTGTGGTTTTGGAATCAATTCCTTTTAGGTTGTTGTAGAATTTAACGTCTGTTTTCTGGATTTTGATAATTAGCGGGTATCATCCTAATTTTGCTCTGCATGCAGTATTTGGTGTTTGACTTGTACACAGGGGATGTTTTTTCAGAATTCTGCATGCAGTCTCAATTTTGTTTTTCCTCATTTAGTGAATTCTTGGTTTGTGAGCGCACCCCAGACCTCAACCATAAAGGCCAATTGGTTCTACAACTGATTCAAGTATTTTTTTTAGCCAGATCCTAATTGGGATGTCAAATTGTATGTTCCTTTTGATGGCGTAGTAGGCCCTTCTTGCCTTGTCTCTCAGATCGTTCATAGCTTTTCGGAAGTTACCTTTGGTGCTGATATTTAGGCCATCGTAGGTATAGTTGTGTGTGCTCTAGGGCAACGGTGTCTAGATGGAATTTATATTCATGGTCCTGGAAACAGGACCTTTTATAGGACCATTATTTATGTCTTACTGAGATTCACTGTCAGGGCCCAGGTCTGACAGAATCTGCGGAGAATATCTAGGTGTTGCTGTATGCCCTCCTTGGCTGGGGACAGAAGCTCTGACAACAGGCACAACTAAGATATAAAGTCATTTTTTGCCGAAATGCCACAAGCGTCCACTTATATATATATATATATATATATATACACACACACACACATAACACCTAAGATTTACGAAACGTCCTATTAAATAAAATAAGCGTCAAGTAGCAAATGAGAAATTACCATTTTTGTTTACTAAATTCGACACTCATTGACCTCCATACAAAAATGATTTACTTAGTTGGTTTATTTTCGTGGCCAGATCTTGTGACGATTAAAACTTCTCACTTCGTCTCTTCCTCTGAGCGAACGAGACGGGGAGGGACCTACCTACATAAACTCCCAAATTTTGATAAACTTGACCAATAAAGTCTCGTTTTCGTTGCAAAACGTTTTCCGTTTGAAGTAAACGGTTTCAGTAATACACCCCTGAAGAAGAACGCGACTTTTTTTTACTGACGCTGTGGGATGTGATATTGCGGAAGATACACACACACGCCACAAATTAACTCTGGTATGGTAAAATAAATACAATTATTTACACAAAAATTGGTAGTCGTATTCGATAGGCTCTTATCAGAGACAATGCTATGGATTCTGTGTTTTATATGACAACCTCAATAGTAATAATAAACTAGCCAAACCAAACTAACAAGAACCAATACTTGTATCCTGGGAGCAAGACCATAATCATAATAACCCTCACCTGATTGTCTGGTGAGGTTTAGTCTAACCACAAGGCAGGTAACCACTAGAGCGTTGGACCAGTAACCGAAAGGTTACCGAAAGGTTGCTGGGTCGAATCCCTGAGCGGACTAGGTAAACATCTGTCGTTCTGCCCCTGAACAAGGCAGTTCCCCGGTAGGCCGTCATTGTAAATAAGAGTTTGTTCTTTATTGACATCCCTAGTTAAATAAAAGGTTAAAATAATATTGTCAACATTATAACTACTGTATTTTTTTTTCATAATAAAGACATATGCCGTATGCCTGTCCTGCTAGAAAAACGTGTTAGAATCCTATTAAAATGAGGAAGCCCCATTGAAAGTGTTCTTGTCGTGATTTACTTGCCTCCGTTCCATAGAGATAGATACAGGACTCTAGTGCCCCAAAACCGGTCTAAGCATGGGCAGCGCATTTGAAGACTTTCACTATTTTGAAGTATTCATTGGGGTGGGACTTCTTATCGGTTAAGGAATGAACACATAATTCCATCCAGATCATCAGGAGGGATCAGCCAATGAATTATATTGTGAGCAAACATTCCATAACTGCAGGTGGCATTCAATCACCAACCTTGGCTTTGTACCTTTTCAAACAACACACTCCAGGTGGCAGTATGCACCCTTTCAGTTCGTTTACTATCTCATAGAAGTAGCAGAAGAACAAAAGTGACTATACTGCCCATGCTCTCACAGGCGCCATAATAGGAGAGATACAATGTTGCGTCCTCTAACTATCTCTATGCTATGTAGGCCTACACACACAGCAAAGCACGTTGGTGGGTGTGATAACTGCGGGCTGAAGTCTACAGCGGCGCTTGCCTGTCAGTGCCAGTGACGTGGAGAGGCAGAAGTCAAGCAACTCTTCTGATTTCTCAAGACAATAGAAGATTCGAAATAGGTATTTATTGTCGACTTGGCATTGCGGGCAACCTTTAAAAGTGGACCTTATTGCGCCAGCGAACGAAGCACGTGGTGAGTAGCCTTGTTTATAGAGATTTGTTGATGTAAAAGGCCTACCGGTATCTACTTTTCCGATTTGCGTCAAATGTTTCCCCAGTTGTACGTGACAATGTTACGTCAAAGCTCAACACATTTCTTCAGAGTAAAGCAATCATGAGTATACCCTGTAACAGTGTTTATAGCCACCCATCGATACTGCAACGAACGTGCGGTTCATGCCCCGCCCTCTCTCACACCAAAACACTCAGCTGTCACTGTCACTAGCCAGCTTTAGCTGATATTCAGAATCAGATTTTGGAGCAAATTACATTTTAACCTCTTTAATACATGGAAAATCTGTTTTTAAGCCGTTGTGTTTCAACGTCTAAAGTAAACAGTCGAATGACATCAATCAGTTGGGCTGAACCCAAGCCATAAGAATGACTTGAAGAGAAGGCGTTTTAGAATATGAAGGCAACTTCAGAAGTTAACGACTTCAGACTGTAAAAAGCTAGCCTGGGAAAGGTAAAGGGGGATACCTAGTTAGTTAGTTGTGCAACTGAATCCAGTCAACTGAAATTTGTCTTCTGCATTTAACCCAACCCGTCTGAATCAGACCAGTCTCTTTAGCCCAAAAAACCTACAAAACTTCATTCGTTTTCCCGTAAGCTTTGTCCAGCGAGCTATGGCGGAGTTAATGCATACAAAAAGACGCCATTACTATTTCTCTCTATTGAACGTTGAGATTGCTTAAAGGCCAGCTTTTTTGGCAATGCCAAGGAGTGGAATGTTAGCTAAAGAGACTGGTACTCAGACTAGTAAAACGCCTCAAGGCTGAACCCCTGAACATACCACACCTTGTTAGGTAATATAAGATTGTTTTAGGCCAGGTGAAGGTGCTGCAACTCACATTTGCAAGAGGAGCAATAAGTAATTTGGTTACCTAGAGCAACATTTGTATGTGCAACAACTGCTATTTTATTTTATAGATTTAAATAGCCAATGTTTATGTATTTAGGCTATGCAAAACATATTTTCACTGTACACTGATACTCGGATGTTCAAAACTGAAGAATGCTATTCTGGCCTTGTCATTTTGGTCCTTGTAGGCAGTCATGTTTAATTCATTTGTTTCCTATCTTGTCTCTCCCCAGGCTTCACAGGGAGAGGGGAAAATGCAAAAAAGCTTGTCAGTGTATGACAGTGATGGCTCAACATTTGTACCTCTGGTGGTCATCGAGTTGGTTTCGGAAACCAAAGAGGAAGCCATCGCATGGTTACTAAACAGGGTCAGAGACAAGCAGCAAGATGGAGGTACAGTACATTGAGCTTAGCTTACCTACTGTATATTGGGAACAGAGATTTGAAGCTTCCCAACAGTTTAAACATTCTTCTCTCCGTCGCTTTTCAAATTGCCTCTGCTTCCTCTCTTTTGGCTTTCACTCTATCGTGCTCTCTGAAAGTGAGCGAAACTGATCCGATAACATATCTGGGCCCGTTTCCACAAAGCGTCTCAGAGTAGGAGTGCTGATCTAGGATCTGTTTATAAAATATTATTATGATCTAAATAGCAAAACTGACCCTAGATCAGCACTCCCAGTGATCAGCACTCCCTTTATGAATACGGGCCCTGATGCCACCTGTGATAAGCTATGTGAAAACAAAGCAGGCTGACCTTATCACTTATATCGTGAAATACTCACTGAAAAGAGCACGGTTCGGTACAATAGTGTGAAAGTCCCTTTTAGTTACTGTATCTATTAACCAGTCAGTCTGGCTCTGTTGATACAATATGGTTGTCCTAGGCTACGTCCCAAAATGGCACCCTATTCCCTACATAGTGCACTACTTTTGACCTGAGCCCTGGTCAAAAGTAGTGCACTATAAAGGGAATAGGGTGTAATTTGGGATGAACACCTAGTCTATTGATGCCTTCATACCTGTCCTGATTCCTCTGCTGTGTTAGGGGCTGAGCTGCTGGTGGAGCAGCTGACTCCAGGGGCTCAGGGCACGGAGAAGGACAATCCCAATGTGTATGTGGTGGGGGCCTCCTGGCAAAGGCTCCTATACGGAGCTGAGGACGTGGGCCTCTTCAAGGAGTTCAACGACGGCTCCATGAGAGGCTTCACGTATGCCAACAAGCACAACTTCAAAGAGTTCCAAGGTAATCTAGGGTACAGTACGTCACAAATGGTGCCCTATTCCTTATCGCATAGGGTGCCATTAGTGATGCATACATAGTAAACTGTGAATGTACTGTAGATGATGAATAGTATTTTAAATGTTCTGTATTATATTATTACAACTATATTACTATACAATTACAATACAACACAATAATTAGATTATGTAAATACAGCGTGTTGTTTAAATAAACATCATTACTACACTAGTGTAAGAGCACGTTATTGTATTGTAAAGTGACTAAATGTGTTAATTGTCTGTGTCTCTATACTACAGGTGATGGGGATGGTTTTCTGAGCATGGCAGAGTGTCAATACATCATAAAACATGAACTGGACAACCTGAGGGCCAAGGATGAGGCCCACGTGCCTGGATATCCGAAGATGAAACTGTATCCAGGGAAGTCAGTCAGTAAGTACACCACTGACCCTATGACCTCAGCCACACTGAAACACTGGGTGCACAGTCATCAAACCTGGGTTCAAATAGTATACATTTTCTTTCAAATACTCTGAGCCTGCTGCCTGGATTGGAATGCCAGATGGGCAGGGTTTGGACTTTTGTGACTATTCCATTGGTTCTATTGTGCTAGGGAAGCTCAGAGCCATTAACACTGTGGGAAGTTTATTAGGTACACCACTCCGTTCACCAAAATAGTGCGCTCCTACAAACAGTGAGTCATGTGGCCGTGGCTTGCTATATAAAGTAGGCAGACAGGCAGCGAGGCATTCAGTTACTGATCGATTGAACGTTAGAATGGGCAAAGCGACTGAGCGTGGTATGATGGTCGGTGCCAGGCGTGCCGGTTCCAGTATATTTTCATGCATGACAGTGTCAAGGGTTTACCGAGAATGGTACGACAAACAAAAAACATCCAGTCAGCGTCAGTCCTGTGGGCAGAAACGGCTCGTTGATGAGAGGTCGAAGGAGAATAGCAAAAATCGTACAAGCTAACAGGCGGGCCACAAACAGGCAAATAACGGCACAGAACGTCATCTCGGAACGCACAACTCGTCAGTCCTTGTCACGGATAGGCTATTGCAGCAGACAACCACACTGGGTTCCACTCCCATCAGCTAAAGACAAGAAGCAGCTCCAGTGGGGATGCAATCACCAATACTGAACAATTGAGAAGTGTAAAAACATCACCTGGCCCAACGAATCCCTGTTCCTTTTCCATCATGCTGATGTCAGTCAGGTGTATAGATCTTCTGTATGTCTCAGTCAAGTTCAGCACACATGAAAACCAATACTATTTGAACCCAGGTCTGAAGCCAATTCCATATTTGAAACATAACATACATAATCCTCACATTGTCTCCCCATCAGAGTCAGCAATAAGGACAATAAATATGCAAATGTCAGTGGATTATTTAAATACCAGATAAGGAGTCAATGCTCTTGCTGAGCAGATAGACTGCTATTCAGCTTAACCAATTGTTTAGAAAAATAATGCAACGTTTTAGAAATAATTTAGTCAAGAAATGACATGAAATTAAAGCTTTTTATTTTTATACAAATATACTAGTAAATATGTGGGTCTGTATGCTATTGTTTTAGAAAACTAAGCTTTCTCTCATTATGAGGAAAGTTAACAGTTTAAACTCAACTGTTTTCATTGCTCTCAAGTAGCCAATGTTCTCAGTCATTTTTAGCACTTCAGCAACTTAACAAGGGAATTATCTCTCACCAAAAGAGCATAGGCCTTTGAAAACCCTGGTCCTCCAGTACCCCCAACAGTACACATTTATTATTGTAGTTCCAGACAAACACACCTGATTCAACTCCTCAACTAATCATCAAGCCCTCAATGAGTTGAACCAGGTGAGTTTGTCTGAGGCTGTAACAACATGTTTGTTCTGTTGGAGGTACTGGAGTTGGGGAAACACTGGCGTGGGCCACTAGTTCAAGTTTCGTTATGTTTATCTAATAAAGATGGCTAGAATCACATGACAAATAGCGTCAGGAGACTGGGGGTGGGGGGGTGTGAATGGACTGACTCTTCTGTTTTTAATGTAATCTCAGTACGCAGAATGCAATCAAAGGGGATCCTTGTCCAAGTTTTCCCTCTGCATGAGAAGGAGGAACTCAAAAGGCTTTCCTTTTCCTGGTTCAAAAAGATCAAGTTGTCCTTCCAGCCTCTTGGTAAGTTACAGTTGCCATGGCTTGATCATTTTGCCCTTTGAATCCTAAGGCTACACAGTATTATCTTAGTGTTATCCATCTCTTTCAATATGAACTTCACTGGAGTGTATATACAATGATTAGGCTATCACCATGTACAAGACATGGAACATTCTAAGAACCTTCTAATAGCTTGTTTGTGACTAAATCCTCCCCATGATTCCCCATGGTCCATCCAGATGACATCAGGCACTACTTTGGTGAGGGTATGGCACTCTACTTTGGTTTCCTGGAGTATTTCACCTTGGCCCTGATCCCCATGGCCCTCATAGGGATACCATACTACCTCTTCGACTGGGAGGACTACGACAAGTTCACGGTGTTCGCCGGCTTCAACCTGGTGTGGTGCACGGTGATCCTGGAGTTGTGGAAGCGCCTCAGCGCTTCGCTGGCGTACGGCTGGGGCACCCTGAGCAGGAAGAAAGCCTTCGAGGAGCCGAGGCCGGGCTTCCACGGCGTCTTGGGCGTCAATCCCGTCACGGGGCGGGCGGAGCCACTCTACTCAAACGCCAAGCGTCAGCTGAGGATCTACCTGGTGTCTGTTCCCTTTGTGCTGCTGTGCCTCTACCTGTCTCTGTACGTCATGATGATCTACTTTGACATGGAGGGCTGGGCCTTGATGATCCATGATGAGGAGCCTACCTTCTGGACAGGACTGCTACTTTTTATCCCTAGTATTATCTACGCTGTGGTTATAGAGATCATGAACCTCATATACCGCTATGCTGCAGAGTTCCTCACTGGCTGGGGTGAGTGGGATTGGATGGGTGGGTGGGTGGATGAATGCATTTTAGCTCATATTTTATAATACATACAATGTTGTTTTAACAATGCAGAAAACAACAGAACACACACATCATTGAGGCTAAAAATACATTGTCTTAATGCTACAGTGGTGTTTCCTGTGTTCCTCTTGTTCTTTTGCTGACTGTAGGGAGAGTTGTTGACTTGATAGAAGACACACTGTTTATGAAGTCAATGTTATTTTTGCTTTAGAAAACCACAGGCTTGAGTCAACATTTCAAAATCACCTGGTCCTTAAAGTACTGGTGGTGAGTCATACATGAAATTGGTTTGTTTCCATGATCATTTCAAGTTTCCATTGATTTTGAAAATCCTTTTGTTAACAGTTTACTTGTCATCTTCTCTCCCCAGTTCAACTTCTTCAACTGTTTTGCCTCCCTATTCTACATTGCCTTTGTGATGCAGGATATGGTGCTTCTCAGACAGGTGGGTCACTACCAATGATGTGTATATATACCCTGGATGACTAACAGGGGGCGCTGTATTGAAGCCACCGCGCAGCCATCTTGGTAACCCTCCTTCATTGTAAACAAGATTTTGGAAGCTATAGAAATGCATGTGTTAATGTCTACATTTGTTTTTGACATGTATATTCTATTACGGACACAAATGCATCATTTTATATTCTATGTTAGCAAAACATAAAACAAAACAAAGATATAAAAAAAATCTTAGTGTATATATATATAGTTATATTGTTACTGTCTCTACTACTACTACTACTACTACAACAAAACATCTTAAATACATGTAATTCTGTCCTATTGAATTTCAATACTGTAGAATTCCATTCATTCCTATAGAGGACTGCTCCCACTGGGGAGAGCCATAGCATAGCATCAGCAATCCAGAGTTTATACACATCATTGGTCACTACTAGCCTTTGGCCTTAGATGTTCCGATTCAAGTGATCCATCATTCCAGACATGGATGGCTAGAGGCACTAGCAACAGAGACAGCGATAGATATATAAGGCTTTCACTACTAGCAATATCCCCAATGCTGTTATTGTGTTTCATTTTCTGTCTAAATAGCACCCTATTCCCTATATAGTGCACTACTTTTAACCACAGCCCTAGAGCCCTGGTGTAAAGTAGTGCATTGTAAATGGAAAAGTGTACCATTTGGGATGCAACCAGAGTTGTTTACTGCTGCTACTACTGCTGCTTCTTCTGTTGCTGGTGCTGCTACTTCTGTTGCTGCTGCTTCTGCTTCTTCTGCTATCAATCAATCAAATGTATTTATAAAGCCCTTGTTACATCAGCTGATGTCACAAAGTGCTGTACAGAAACCCAGCCTAAAACCCTAAAAGCCTAAAACCCCAAACAGCAAGCAATGCAGGTGTAGAAGCACAGTGGCTAGGAAAAACTCCCTAGAAAGGCCAAAACCTAGGAAGAAACCTAGAGAGGATCTAGGCTATGAGGGGTGGCCAGTCCTCTTCTGGCTGTGCCGGGTGGAGATTATAACAGAACATGGCCAAGATGTTCAAATGTTCATATATGACCAGCAGGGTCAATAATTACAGTGGTTTTCGAGGGTGCAACAGGTCAGCACTTCAGGAGTAAATGTCAGTTGGCTTTTCATAGCCGATCCTTCAGAGTATCTCTACTGCTCCTGCTGTCTCTAGAGAGTTGAAAACAGCAGGTCTGGGACAGGTAGCACGTCCGGTGAACAAGTCAGGGTTCCATAGCCGCAGGTGGACTGGGGACAGCAAGGAGTCATCATGCCAGGTAGTCCTGAGGCATGGTCCTAGGGCTCAAGAGAAATAAACTACTACTGCTGCTACTATTTCTGCTGTTGCTGCTACTTATCCTGCTGCTGCTGTTACTTATCCTGCTACAACTGCTGCTACTGCTGCTACTACTACTACTGCTGCTACTATTTCTGCTGTTGCTGCTACTTATCCTGCTGCTGCTGTTACTTATCCTGCTACAACTGCTGCTGCTGCTGCTACTACTACTTATCCTGCTGCTGCAACTACTACTATTGGTGCTACTGCTGCTACTACTACTTATCCTGCTGCTGCTACTGCAACTACTGCTATTGGTGCTACTGCTGCTACTACTACTTATCCTGCTGCTGCTACTGCAACTACTACTATTGGTGCTACTGCTGCTACTACTACTTATCCTGCTGCTGCAACTACTACTATTGGTGCTACTGCTACTAATGCTGCTACTAATGCTGCTGCTACTACTTATCCTGCTACTGCAACTACTGCTATTGGTGCTACTGCTACTAATGCTGCTAGTAATGCTGCTGCTACTACTTATCCTGCTGCTGCTACTGCAACTACTGCTATTGGTGCTACTGCTACTAATGCTGCTACTACTGCTGCTGCTACTACTGCTGCTGCTACTACTTATCCTGCTACTGCTACTACTACTACTGGTGCTACTACTACTACTACTGCTGCTGCTGCTGCTGCTACTACTACTGCTACTGCTGCTGCTACTACTTATCCTGCTGCTGCTACTACTGCTGCTACTACTACTACTACTACTACTGGTGCTACTGCTGCTACTACTTATCCTGCTGCTACTATTGGTGCTACTGCTGCTGCTACTAATACTGTGGCTGCTACTAATGCTGCTGCTGCTACTACAGATACTACTACTGCTGCTACTCCTCATACTGCCGCTGCTCCTCATACTGCTGCTGCTCCTCATACTGCTGCTGCTCCTCATACTGCTGCTGCTCCTCATACTGCTGCTGCTCCTCATACTGCTGCTGCTCCTCATACTGCTGCTGCTACTCATACTGCTGCTGCTACTCATGCTGCTGCTGCTACTACAGCTGCTGCTGCTGCTACTACTCATACTACTACTGCTGCTACTCATACTACTGCTGCTCCTCATACTACTGCGGCTACTCATACTGCTGCTGCTACCAATGCTGCTGCTACATCTACTGCTGCTGCTACTCATGCTGCTGCTGCTACTACTCATACTACTACTGCTGCTCCTCATACTACTGCTGCTACTCATACTGCTGCTGCTACTACAGCTGCTGCTGCTGCTACTACTCATACTACTGCTGCTCCTCATACTACTGCTGCTACTCATACTACTGCTGCTACTACTGCTGCTATTAATACTGCTTCTGAAACTACTGCTACTACAGCTACTACTGCTGCTACTCATACTACTGCTACTACTACTGTTACTACTGCTACTACTACTTACTGTTACTACTGCTGCTACTCATACTACTGCTGCTACTCATCCTACTGCTGCTACTCATACTACTGCTGCTACTCATACTACTGCTGCTACTCATACTACTGCTGCTACTACTGCTACTACTGCTGCTACTCATACTACTGCTGCTACTACTACTACTACTGTTACTACAGCTGCCACTCATACTACAGCTGCCACTCATACTACTGCTACTACTGCTGCTACTCATACTACTGCTACTACTCATACTACTGCTGCTACTCATACTACTGCTGCTATTCATACTACTGCTACTACTACTACTACTGTTACTACTGCTGCCACTCATACTACAGCTGCCACTCATACTACTGCTACTACTGCTGCTACTACTGCTGCTACTCATACTACAGCTGCCACTCATACTACTGCTACTACTGCTGCTACTCATACTACTGCTACTACTCATACTACTGCTGCTACTCATACTACTGCTGCTACTACTGCTGCTACTCATACTACTGCTACTACTACTACTACTGTTACTACTGCTGCCACTCATACTACAGCTGCCACTCATACTACTGCTACTACTGCTGCTACTACTGCTGCTACTCATACTACAGATGCCACTCATACTGCTGCTGCTCCTCATACTGCTGCTGCTCCTCATACTGCTGCTGCTGCTACTACTCATACTACTACTGCTGCTACTCATACTACTGCTGCTCCTCATACTACTGCGGCTACTCATACTGCTGCTGCTACCAATGCTGCTGCTACATCTACTGCTGCTGCTACTTATACTGCTGCTGCTCCTCATACTGCTGCTGCTACTCATGCTGCTGCTGCTACTACAGCTGCTGCTGCTGCTACTACTCATACTACTACTGCTGCTCCTCATACTACTGCTGCTCCTCATACTACTGCTGCTCCTCATACTACTGCTGCTACTCATACTGCTGCTGCTACCAATGCTGCTACTACATCTACTACTAATGCTGCTGCTACTACTGCTGCTACTACAGATACTACTACTGCTGCTATTAATACTGCTTCTGAAACTACTGCTACTACAGCTACTACTGCTGCTACTCATACTACTGCTACTACTACTGTTACTACTGCTACTACTACTTACTGTTACTACTGCTGCTACTCATACTACTGCTGCTACTACTGCTACTACTACTGTTACTACTGCTACTACTACTTACTGTTACTACTGCTGCTACTCATACTACTGCTGCTACTCATCCTACTGCTGCTACTCATACTACTGCTGCTACTCATACTACTGCTGCTACTCATACTACTGCTGCTACTACTGCTACTACTGCTGCTACTCATACTACTGCTGCTACTACTACTACTACTGTTACTACAGCTGCCACTCATACTACAGCTGCCACTCATACTACTGCTACTACTGCTGCTACTCATACTACTGATACTACTCATACTACTGCTGCTACTCATACTACTACTGCTATTCATACTACTGCTACTACTACTACTACTACTGTTACTACTGCTGCCACTCATACTACAGCTGCCACTCATACTACTGCTACTAATGCTGCTGCTACTACTGCTGCTACTACAGATACTACTACTGCTGCTACTACAGATACTACTACTGCTGCTACTACATCTACTACTAATGCTGCTGCTACTACTGCTGCTACTACAGATACTACTACTGCTGCTATTAATACTGCTTCTGAAACTACTGCTACTACAGCTACTACTGCTGCTACTCATACTACTGCTACTACTACTGTTACTACTGCTACTACTACTTACTGTTACTACTGCTGCTACTCATACTACTGCTGCTACTCATTCTACTGCTGCTACTCATTCTACTGCTGCTACTCATACTACTGCTGCTACTCATACTACTGCTGCTACTCATACTACTGCTGCTACTACTACTACTACTGTTACTACAGCTGCCACTCATACTACAGCTGCCACTCATACTACTGCTACTACTGCTGCTACTCATACTACTGCTACTACTCATACTACTGCTGCTACTCATACTACTGCTGCTACTACTGCTGCTACTCATACTACTGCTACTACTACTACTACTGTTACTACTGCTGCCACTCATACTACAGCTGCCACTCATACTACTGCTACTACTGCTGCTACTACTGCTGCTACTCATACTACAGATGCCACTCATACTACAGCTGCCACTCATACTGCTGCTGCTACTCATACTGCTGCTGCTACTCATACTGCTGCTGCTACTCATACTGCTGCTGCTACTCATACTACTGCTACTACTATTGTTACTACTGCTACTACTCATACTACTGCTACTACTACTATTACTACTGCTACTACTCATACTACTGCTACTACTACTATTACGACTGCTACTACTCATACTACTGCTACTACTACTGTTACTACTGCTACTACTCAAACTACTGCTACTACTATTGTTACTACTGCTACTACTCATACTACTGCTACTACTACTATTACTACTGCTACTACTCATACTACTGCTACTACTACTATTACGACTGCTACTACTCATACTACTGCTACTACTACTGTTACTACTGCTACTACTCATACTACTGCTACTACTACTGTTACTACTACTACTACTATTACTACTGCTACTACTCATACTACTGCTACTACTACTGTTACTACTGCTACTACTCATACTACTGTTACTACTGTTACTACTGCTACTACTCATACTACTGCTGCTACTACTGTTACTACTGCTGCTACTCATACTACTGCTGCTACTACTGTTACTACTGCTACTACTCATACTACTGCTGCTCCTACTATCTACTATCAATATCCTCTTTTATTTCCTTTCAGAGTCTGGCCACGCTGCTGATAACGTCTCAGATCCTGAACCAGATCATGGAGGCCTTCCTGCCCTACTGGCTCCAGAGGAGGAGGAACAAGAAGGCCCATAAGAGGATGATAAAAACCATGGAAGACAAGGAGCTGCCCCTCTCTGAGCAGGTCAAGCTGGAGGCAGACATGAGCACCTACCTGGTGAGTTGCTGGACTCAAGTTACGGGGGAATGAATGTGTAACTAGGAAGGGTGTGATGAATGTGAATGATACCTTCATGTGCGTTGCAGTATCTTTACAATACGTTTGAGTCATTTAGCAGACGCTCTCATCCAGAGCGACTTACAGGAGCAATTAGGGTTCATTCCTTGCTCAAGGGCACATCGACAGATTTTTCACCTAGTCGGATTGGAGATTCGAACCAGCAACCTTTCGGTTTCTGGCCCAACGCTCTTAACCACCGTCTTGATTGGTTATGCTGTTATGCTTGCCTTATGCACAGAATACCCCCATCAAGTGAAATGTTACTGCAGTGTTTAGACAAAGACATCGATGAAGAGTCCAGTGGCTGAAGTGGGTATTGTAATGCTCTCGTCTAACCTCATGAATCTGTATAAACTCTGTTGTGTTCTATTAAGGGAACATTTGATGACTACCTGGAGCTGTTCCTGCTGTTTGGCTATGTCAGTCTGTTCTCCTGTGTCTACCCTCTGGCCGCGGTGCTGGTGGTGCTCAACAACGTCACAGAGGTCTACTCGGATGCCTTCAAGATGTGCAAGGTGTTCAAAAGACCCTTCTCTGAGCCTGCAGCCAATATAGGGGTGTGGCAGGTAAGGCTGACCCAATAGCTCTTTCTACTCTGTTTAGTTCTCTATAGTACATTTAGTGTGGTTGGTTGGTTTGATGGACTTTATTTGATAATTAAAGGAGATAACGTTTTCAAGGATAAAAAGGTTTATGTCGAACTGTGATGATTGTTTTGAACTGTGGTGGATAGGAAGGAAAGGGAGACCAGTCAGAGGGGGAAAGTTCCTGTGTTTTCTTTTCTTCCAGCTTGCCTTTGAGGCCATGAGTGTGATCGCCGTGGTGACCAACTGTGCCTTGATTGGCATGTCCCCCCAAGTCAAGTCCTATTTCCCGGAGTCAGAGACACAGCTCATAATGTGGGTGGTGGGCTTCGAGGTACTGTACCATTTTCACACCTCTCACTCTTCACACACAATCTGACTAGACATGTATGCAATCATTTCCTACTCATTTTAAAATCGAATTAAACTTATTTCCAAGATTGTGTCTGTTTTGGTGCTTCTTGCGCCTAAATAGATTTGAAGCAGGCTGGCCAGCAGATGATGCCAGAGAGTCATAGAATGAGAGCTCCATCCTTGCTGCTTTGGTAGCGTGTGAAAAGATGATGATGACAGGGTGTTTATGTCCTGGCTGTACTGTAGGTCTTGTCTCGTCTCCTCCACTGTGTCTTTGAGTGCAGCTGTAAGCAGGTAAGCGTACAGAGGGTAGGCCAATAGATAGGACCTGTGTTAGTGGGGGAGATATGTGTGGAAGATGCACTGTTAGAGCTTCCAGACCCAGAATAACTCCAGTCAATCCACGTTTGTTAGGATCACAATTGGGGGAGCTCGTTGTGCAACATCCTCCGCTTGCACCTCCAGCCCTCGAGAGAAAATGCTTAAAATAACTAAGACAAAAAAGAGCAGAGGGGGGGCCTGAAGCAGAGGAGAGGTAGTTCATTAGAATATAATACACTTATTTTATTAGTCCTTAGAGGCCATTCTAGTGTGTTTTATCTATATGCTAAACAACATTGTATTTTTATGGATTTGAAACGAGGTCATGGGTGCATGTTTGGTTGAAAATAGTTTTTGCATTTGTCTACAGAACAGCTGCAGAGCAAGTAAACCAGTTCTCTTAATACTAACTGTGTATGACAATCCCTTTACTGCAGTTCAAACACTTCAGATTTGTGCATTTATTGATTTCCTGTCTTTGCACCAGCTAATACAGACCAGCAGCAATACAGACAGAATCATGGCCATCCAGATAGGCAGCAGTAAATACAACACACCTCCTCCTGCACATACTGTATGTCTCCAGCGCCCAGGGAGTTGCCCTGACCACCCTGTGAGAATGAAGAGCGTGTGTGGCCTGTATACTCTGTGCCTGGGCTCTGTGCTCGGCTGCTCAGGCCTTGATGCTGTGTGGTAATATAATGCCGTGACCTCTAACCTCAGTAGCTCAGGCTGAAGTTGGCACGGAGGTGAGCTGCTGCAGAGAGCAGGGTGGATCAGAGTTTATTTTCTTTCTATTTTCTCTCTCGCTCTGTCTCTGCAATCCACCTCACTCTGTAGAACATGTGATGTCACACAAATCTACAGCACGGGGGTTATCACACTGAATTACTGTTTGGTTGTCTGCGCATGAAAAAGAGAGAGGGATCGTGAGGGAGGGATAAAGAAAACAAGAGAGAAATAGGAGAGAGCACAAGGTTGCGAGAGAAGGAGAAATGAGGGTAGTAGCTGAGAGAGATGAACCTACCTCACTAGCTTATTGTACATCCAGGCACGTTTCACACTGCTGCCAAGCAGCACATTTCCTGTAGATCTGTGGGTTGGCGTCTCCCTGCCAGATGATTCAGTCCATTACAGACTGGAGCAGCAGAACCAGCCCTGCTATTCAGCATGCAGGGACAGGGTACACACACACTGATCCTTTTCTGGATGCATTGTTTGTTTATGTATTCATTGAACGTTGTCAATACATAATCACCGCAAAATATCTGCCAGAAACGATTTGAGAAATATTCATGAATCACTGATCCACATGATACACTGTGGCAGAGGCTATAAATATCTAGATTCTATTCTATGAATATCTAGATTATATTCTATGAATATCTAGATTCTATTCTATGAGTAGTGCTACAGAGGCAGTCAATGTTGCGCACATATAGCCTGCATCCCAAATGGCACCCTATTCCATATTCTCCCCTATGGGACATGGTAAAATGTAGTGCACTATAGGGAAATAGTGTACCATTTAGAATGCTGACATAATAACCAAGCCAGTTACAGGAAGCAGAGCAGGATATGGCTATTAGGGCCTCTAGTGCCTTCTGTCAGGGATGTCAGTCCTGCTCTAAGATACAGAGAACAGGTCTTTCTGAGTCCATCCAGCTCTACGACACAGAGTGATATGTTGCTGCTGTACAATACCTCATTTCACCTTTGAGGTGCAGACAGTACTATAGTGCAGTGACTTATGTTGTGGGACCAGACCACCAGATCATATAGGAGGAGAGTGGGGAAAATACTGACGCCCCCCCCCCCCCCCCCCCCCATTTAAAAAACATCTGTAGCATCAAATGAAAAAAATGTATCTTGTGGAATTTGATTTCTTCACAACCATATAATGGCGCATTGATAGATCACATGTATGGAAGTTAGCCTATCTTGCATAAGTTTGTGTTTTAAAGGCCATGGACTCAGTCTAGTCAATGCAAAATGTTACGAGGGCCCTTCGGCTCTGTCTCTCTCGCTCTCCTGGCTAGCTGTTATTCCTCTCTCCTGTCTGTGATTGGCTGGGACAGGGCTCATTGTTAAGCAGGTGATACCTGGGTAATTACTGTACAGCATGGCATACTTCACAGAGCAGTAACCAGGCAACAGGGTAGCCGAGCCACGGACACAGAGACGGTCGGAAGGAGGGGAGAGAGAAGAGACGGCTAAGGATCAGGAGTAATTGAAACACTTGATGATGCCTTGGCAGTCAGGGCATCCAGGCCAGGCATTCTCTCCAACCTCTGTCTCTGATGCACTGATCCCAGTATAAGCGGTCACTAGACATTGGATTGATGGAACATTCCTAGATGTAATGATTAGCCTACATGCAAAGATTATTATTATTACACCAAGTTTGCACACACTAAAATGCTGTTGTCATTGTCAAGTTGAATGTGTTTGTACATTTGCACAGATTATGTAATAGAGTTATAGTTCATGTTAACTTACCCTTTCATGCATTATCCATTGACCAAAGCACAGACTGACTATACTTATTAAAAACTAGATGGATTAAACATTCAACGGAAAAAGGAGAAATCGGGAGGAAATATTTATATTTTACCTTCCATCCTATTCCCAGATATAGCCTATACTATTTATGCTAGTAAAACACATCAGTAGTCTTTGTTTTCACTTTCTCCATGAGGGTTAAAAAGGCAGGGAGTCAGAGAGCCAATCCCATTTTACTGTGTTTTTCAGATAATCAGATTAGAATCCAGCAGCAGGTTTGCCATGCCCCAGACCCTGGGCACTGACAGTTGGCATTCCCTGTACCAACCAATCAAATCCCTATATACAGTAGCTAGTGCACTAGGTTTGGCAACGGCCCATAGTGCTCTGGTCAAAAAGTAGTGCACTATGTAGGGAATAAGGTGACATTTGGGATGTGTCCTGTGTACCAACTTAATCCCTGAACACTGCATCTAGTGTGGCTTTTACTTTGCTGTTTGATTTAAATATGTAAATGTATTTATCGCTATCAAACAGTGACACATTTTTAGAAAATGTTACCTAAGCTCTCTCTCTGTGTCAGGGTTTCCGTTGTGAAAATGTGGTGCCAGACATTTGACCTATAGCATTTTCATTTAATTAACAGACATTTAAGGAATGTACTGGTCCAATATGATTAGGGTGTCTGCCCACGGTGCTCAGAATGACAGAAGTCACATTTTAGATGATGGTAATTCATTTTAACAGAACATGCAGGTGGAGGATGCAATGACGTGCGTCCTTACCACTTTTAATAGGTTAGAATAACTGTCCACATTTAACTTTTTCTCAGCCAACAAGACGACTGACCAACAGCAAAATCACTAGTATATAGTTTCAAGTTCTTAAATAATAAGCTGAGCTCCTCAGTCATGTTTTCTTCGCCTCACATTGTCAACGAAGTCTGTTTTTTTTTTTAACATCCATTGTGAAAGATAGTTCCTCAGAATTAGAAAAATCTTTCCAACACTCCCGGCCTCGATAATCACCAAGCGTTGGTGTGAAAAAGAGAAGTATCATGATCTGATGATCCCATATAGCTAGTGGAAACGTCATTAAAAACACCGCTGTCTGTCCGGAGTTCACTGGCACAGAAACTTCAAGGGGCTGGAATAGGCTAGTTGATACAGTGTTGCAAGTTCCCTATCAACAGCTTTTGGCCAGACCCAGTTGATGATTTGATACAATGTTGCACTTCACTAGCAATAGCCTAAGTCAAGACCGACAGAAAGAGAGGCAGACAGGTGGAGTAGAGATTCATGTGATTGAAAGAACCAACATTTTAATCAGGATATTTTCTACTGTTTTTATTTGTCAGCTTTAGGCCTATGTAATGTACTTAGTTGATGATGGAAGATATAGCCTATAGGCCAATGCAGCAGTAGGCCTATCTCTGAGTTCAATGCAGCAGTAGGCCTATATCTGAGTTCAATGCGCTCTTCTTTAGCCACCAATGGATCACAGTGTGTCCATGTGGCGGAGGCTGGCACTCTCACCTTTACATATTTATGGATCAGTGTGTCCATGTGGTGGAGGCTGGCACTCTCACCTTTACATATTTATGGGTCACAGTGTGTCCATGTGGCGGAGGCTGGCACTCTCACCTTTACATATTTATGGATCACAGTGTGTCCATGTGGTGGAGGCTGGCACTCTCACCTTTACATATTTATGGATCACAGTGTGTCCATGTGGTGGAGGCTGGCACTCTCACCTTTACATATTTATGGATCACAGTGTGTCCATGTGGCGGAGGCTGGCACTCTCACCTTTACATATTTATGGGTCACAGTGTGTCCATGTGGCGGAGGCTGGCACTCTCACCTTTACATATTTATGGGTCACAGTGTGTCCATGTGGTGGAGGCTGGCACTCTCACCTTTACATATTTATGGATCACAGTGTGTCCATGTGGTGGAGGCTGGCACTCTCACCTTTACATATTTATGGATCAGTGTGTCCATGTGGTGGAGGCTGGCACTCTCACCTTTACATATTTATGGATCACAGTGTGTCCATGTGGTGGAGGCTGGCACTCTCACCTTTACATATTTATGGATCACAGTGTGTCCATGTGGTGGAGGCTGGCACTCTCACCTTTACATATTTATGGGTCACAGTGTGTCCATGTGGCGGAGGCTGGCACTCTCACCTTTACATATTTATGGATCACAGTGTGTCCATGTGGTGGAGGCTGGCACTCTCACCTTTACATATTTATGGATCACAGTGTGTCCATGTGGTGGAGGCTGGCACTCTCACCTTTACATATTTATGGATCACAGTGTGTCCATGTGGTGGAGGCTGGCACTCTCACCTTTACATATTTATGGATCACAGTGTGTCCATGTGGTGGAGGCTGGCACTCTCACCTTTACATATTTATGGATCACAGTGTGTCCATGTGGTGGAGGCTGGCACTCTCACCTTTACATATTTATGGATCACAGTGTGTCCATGTGGCGGAGGCTGGCACTCTCACCTTTACATATTTATGGATCACAGTGTGTCCATGTGGTGGAGGCTGGCACTCTCACCTTTACATATTTATGGATCACAGTGTGTCCATGTGGTGGAGGCTGGCACTCTCACCTTTACATATTTATGGATCAGTGTGTCCATGTGGTGGAGGCTGGCACTCTCACCTTTACATATTTATGGATCACAGTGTGTCCATGTGGTGGAGGCTGGCACTCTCACCTTTACATATTTATGGATCACAGTGTGTCCATGTGGTGGAGGCTGGCACTCTCACCTTTACATATTTATGGATCACAGTGTGTCCATGTGGTGGAGGCTGGCACTCTCACCTTTACATATTTATGGATCACAGTGTGTCCATGTGGCGGAGGCTGGCACTCTCACCTTTACATATTTATGGATCAGTGTGTCCATGTGGTGGAGGCTGGCACTCTCGCCTTTACATATTTATGGATCAGTGTGTCCATGTGGTGGAGGCTGGCACTCTCACCTTTACATATTTATGGATCACAGTGTGTCCATGTGGTGGAGGCTGGCACTCTCACCTTTACATATTTATGGATCACAGTGTGTCCATGTGGTGGAGGCTGGCACTCTCACCTTTACATATTTATGGATCACAGTGTGTCCATGTGGTGGAGGCTGGCACTCTCACCTTTACATATTTATGGATCAGTGTGTCCATGTGGTGGAGGCTGGCACTCTCGCCTTTACATATTTATGGATCACAGTGTGTCCATGTGGTGGAGGCTGGCACTCTCACCTTTACATATTTATGGATCACAGTGTGTCCATGTGGTGGAGGCTGGCACTCTCGCCTTTACATATTTATGGATCAGTGTGTCCATGTGGTGGAGGCTGGCACTCTCACCTTTACATATTTATGGATCAGTGTGTCCATGTGGTGGAGGCTGGCACTCTCACCTTTACATATTTATGGATCACAGTGTGTCCATGTGGTGGAGGCTGGCACTCTCACCTTTACATATTTATGGATCACAGTGTGTCCATGTGGTGGAGGCTGGCACTCTCGCCTTTACATATTTATGGATCAGTGTGTCCATGTGGTGGAGGCTGGCACTCTCACCTTTACATATTTATGGATCAGTGTGTCCATGTGGTGGAGGCTGGCACTCTCACCTTTACATATTTATGGATCACAGTGTGTCCATGTGGCGGAGGCTGGCACTCTCACCTTTACATATTTATGGATCAGTGTGTCCATGTGGTGGAGGCTGGCACTCTCACCTTTACATATTTATGGATCACAGTGTGTCCATGTGGCGGAGGCTGGCACTCTCACCTTTACATATTTATGGATCACAGTGTGTCCATGTGGTGGAGGCTGGCACTCTCACCTTTACATATTTATGGATCACAGTGTGTCCATGTGGTGGAGGCTGGCACTCTCACCTTTACATATTTATGGATCACAGTGTGTCCATGTGGTGGAGGCTGGCACTCTCACCTTTACATATTTATGGATCAGTGTGTCCATGTGGTGGAGGCTGGCACTCTCACCTTTACATATTTATGGATCACAGTGTGTCCATGTGGTGGAGGCTGGCACTCTCACCTTTACATATTTATGGATCACAGTGTGTCCATGTGGTGGAGGCTGGCACTCTCGCCTTTTTACATATTTAGCATTTTACTTCAGATTTCTATGATTATCCACGTGACAATGATTTTGAGAAATTACAATTGTATTATTGAAATGAAACTGTTCCATGAAAATGTGCATATAAAATAATCCTAACTGTCACGCAGGTCGGTAGAAATGGTAGGATAGATTGTAAACTTCCCCAAACTTGAAACTCAGGAGCTGCCTGTGTGCTTTACTATAACACACATTAAACATATTTGTGAACGAGCAAGCGCGTGCAGACATAGGAGGTCCCGTGCCCGCGTATGTCTATCAAAGGCCATCCAACTGATTCGTTTTGGCGCCGGTGTTGTGCCTCAAATCTCCCCCTGCCAGAACACCCCCCCCCCCCCCCCCCTTCACGTGAACGCGCACACACTCAATTCTTCATTGCTGCGACTTGCTTGCTAGTTGAGATTTCTGATCAGTTAGGCTGTGTTTCATTTGATTTTTTTATGTCGGTTTGATCACGGGGGGGGGCACTAGTAATATCTACAGTTTTCGGTTTGGCTATTTGTTTCAAGTGTATTTTCTGGCCGAAATCCCCCACCCCCCTTTCTAATTTCCTTAATTTTGTGGCTATAGTCAAATACTTTCTGTGGCTCACAACAGTCAAATACCTTCCACAGAACAAACAGGATAGGCAACCAAAATTAATAATTCATGTGTGTTATATTACAGACAAGGGAGTAAAATGTAGTCAAGCAATAAACATTTCAGAACAACTACTAGTCGAATAAGACATGGGAGAGATGACGAATTTTGGCAAAGAGATTTATTTATAGACTAATACTCTTGAAACAAATAGCCAAACCGAAAACTGCAGACATTACTCAACTAAAAGACAGATTTGAGTATTTTCATTGTCGTCTCTTTACAGCAATAGCCATTTGCTTTCCAAACTATGTTTCCCCACAATTTAATTTATAATTATTGCGATACGGCTTGCTGGTCTTCTACTTTTCCTTGACAGTTGTACCTCCAACAATCATCTATTTGATATTTGCAACGTGCACAGCCTAAATTGCGCGAGCTGTCTTTCCTTCCGACTTGTAGTCAATGAGATTTAAAACAACTAGACTAGGGGAAGCTAATGGTCCTCTGTGGCTAAATCATGATTTAGTTGCCTATTTTGAATGATTTTATTTCTGTATTGTAGGCTAATTAGGCAATATCATTTTGGCAATTTATTTCAATTTACTTAGGGAAAGCTTAGCTTCCCCTAGCATTATGGGCTCGCCACCTATGTCAATCTACTATCCCCCATAGTAAAAAGAATTGACCTATTCTATTGGTCAGCTTGTCGAGAAACAAAATAGCCCAAACAGACCCTGGGACAGTTTTGGGACAATAGAAAAAAAATGTTAAAAAGCAATGAATCTTATGCAACAGACCAGAACATTTGGCTGAAAAATGTAAAATTGGCCTTTCCAATTTTATTTGTTGGCTTTTCAAAAAATGTTATCCCGAAAGCCGGCTATTACCTGCTAACGTGTGTGTGTGTGTGTGTGTGTGTGTGTGTGTGTGTGTGTGTGTGTGTGTGTGTGTGTGTGTGTGTGTGTGTGTGTGTGTGGACAGAAACAGAACATCCAGTGACAACTCTAACAGAGGTTTGTCCTGTAATTCACAACCCAGGATGAAATACTAATGACCTGTCTGGGGGATGCATAGAGGATGTCTGGGAGAGGAGAGGACGGTCAGTCAGTCACTCGGTTTGCTCTGTCTGTCCTGGTGATTTATCTCAAATAAAGGTTGACACAGAGGAGAGAGGAAGGGGAGTTGTGATGTATGGTGGAGTAGTAAGTACCTCTGTCTGGACACAGAAGCTGGGCTGGCACACCGCTACTGCAGAGGTGAAGTGAAGATGTCCGTTTAGCCTGCTGACGATCAAGGACGCAGGTGTAGACGACTTCTTAAATGGGACATAATGGGAGTGTATGCAGCCCAACTCTACTGCAGACTGTGTATGGTCTTATTAACCACTCTTACTGTGTCATTGGTGTAACAGCCAGAATAGTAGGAGGGTGTCACAGATCCATAACACTAGTGTGCTGACGATATCTGAATTGTGCCTCTGAAATCGTGCCGCAAAACCCCATATGGTTGGTATTTCACAACATGAGTGACAATGAACGGGGGCATATATCTACTGTAGGTATGGGAAGTGGGAGAGGGGCTATTCTTTTCATGGGGATGAACTGAAATTGAACTCGCACTGTAAATAAAGTGGGCTGCAGTGTTGAGGGCCGTCCACACCTAGGACATTAACTAGAATGATAATTTTAGATTTGTATCTTGATAGTTTTTGTTGTAGTCATCGTCATAGGTGTGGGCGGCCCTTAAAGATGGTTATTAGGACGTGTTTAGTACTATGACAGAGTCAAGAGATGTCAGAATGTATAGGGAGGTAACCGAAAGGTTGCTGGTTCGAATCCCCTAGCCAACTAGGTGAAAAATCTGTCGGTGCCCTTGAGCAAGGCACTTAACCCTAATTGCTCCCGTAAGTCGCTCTGGATAAGAGCATCTGCTAAATGACAACAACAAAATAGAACGTTCCTTAGCCGTCCCTTCTTGTCTTGGTCCTTTATAATGCTAAAATATGATAACACTGCCTTGTATAATGCAGCTGGCTTTATTTGTTTGGCTCCTAACAACGCTGTCTATCTTTCTCCCTCACGGTTTGCTTTGCCAAAGGGAAATCGGCTATTATCCTCTGAAGCCACTGTGATGTAGTCTGTGGTGTGTGTTGTTGAAGTCCAGAACCCTTTGTACCCAGTAACTGAATGTCTGATTCTGTCACCATGGTTGTGGTCTCCTTTTCTGTTCTGTAGAGCACGATCAGTCTAGTGCTAGCTCTAGTCATATCTGTGCATTGACTCAGATACTGTGCCCTGAATCCCACCATATTCCCTATTTAGTGCACTACTTTTGACCAGGGCCCATAGGTCACAGGTCAAAAGTAGTACACTATATATGGAATAGGGTGCCATTTGGGACTGAACCTGTGTATTAATGTAGTGTGCATCAGCTCTGTGTGAAGCTGTGCCCCCCTGCTGACTGGCAACTCTATTTACAGCCCTTTGTAGTCCTGTTCAATGCTATTCTTCTACTATATATGACTCCAGTCTAGTCTTATTGAAGCTACCTGCCTGCTGTACTGAATAATCTCTGCAGGCCTGGAGACCTCTCCACAACCCTCCCTGTCTCCTCTGCCCATCAATGCCTTGGGTGCAATCCCAAATAGCACCATGTTCCCTATATAGAGCATTACTTTTGACCAGGGCCCAGAGGAACAGGTCTCACACCGACCTCGGGGTACATCGAGGAACAGTAGAGGAAACAGTACCTGCCTCGAGAGATCAATAAACGGAAATTGGATCGAGCTGAAGTAACTTGGTATGAATCATCTTGATGTAATCATTCATTCTCATGTGGGAAACGTGCCACCTCTTTCTGCATTAGTCTCATATCCTTATAGAACACACAGTCTGCTGCCAGACTCTGGCCTGTCACATTGTGTGACTGCACGGTGCTCCATGAGGCTCATTGTCACTGCAGTTGGCTGTCCCAAGGGTTACTGCAGAACCATGCATGTCTCCGCAACATGTCGAAGTGTTTATGGCAAGCCACCAATGGCCGCCTTTCAGACGAGATCTATTCACAAACCCCCGACGTGAAAAGTTAGATTAAGAAATTCTGTTCGTGCCGCTTCACAGAATAAATTGTAAAAAATGACTCCCGATCAGTTGGAATCAAGGTGGATTGAAATGCTAATTTGCTAAATGAACAAGGCAGTGCAGTTCTGGCCCCAGCTACATGGGGTGAATACTGAGCAGAGGGGATTGTGGTACAAAAGGCCACAGATTGCCATGCTAGCACTTACAGGTACTGTCTCAATTCACACTTCTGCACTGTTTAGAGCATCATAGAGAAGTAGTTTGATATTGAGTCAGGGCCTCAAGATGAAATGTACCCCTTTCAACTAACATTTGCATTTGTTAGTGTTCTTTGGTTTTCCAACGTGTGCCAAGCCAACCCTATCTCTCTAAATGCCCATAAACTCCTATTGTCAAGTACCAATCAGCTAAAAGGCTGTGGTGTTTTTAATGTTGCATTTCAATCAGTGTAACAACCTCAGTCAGCGTTGAGGCCAGACAGACCGGACTCCCTTCGCCCTTTTACATTCGCTCTACTGTAAATTCTACTACTTAGCTCACATTTCTACTACTTAGCTCACACATCTGCATCCCAAATGGCCCCCTTTTCCCTACATTGTGCACTACCCCTGAGAGGCCCTGGTCAGAAGTAGTGTACTATAAAGGTATTATGTTGCCAATTGGGATACACAATTGTCTGTAATAAAGTAGTGTACGGCTGAAGGACTGAGAGAGAGGGAGCGCCACACACACCTCCCCATCCTTCTAGCCCAAACCACCTATCTGAAGAACACTTTCCATAGGAGAAAACAGCCTGTAATAACAGTGTTAGGAAGTTTTCAGTCGACAACATCTGTCAGGCCTAACATGTATGAAGCCTTTTACTGCGATGAAAGCGGTGGCTGAATCCGATGGAATTTTGGCTGGCACATACTGATGAGGTACAGCGTGTTGTGGCAGCTGGCAATTCTCCAGCAATGACAGACCTGCTTTGCATAGTGGTGTGTTGGCATCGATTCAGAGTAATAAAGCTGCTTTCTGGTCATGCAGTTCGAAGTACACTTCTCTCGGCCGTAAAAAATGTATTGAGAAAAAAATGATGTATGTGTTGGATATTGGTCAGGTTGCTACCTCTCTCTCTCACACCTTATCTTACCTCACTTCACCTCAGAGGGGCTGTGAAGATAACAGGTGTGCTCTTTGCCACAAGAGTCGTCCTCCTCACCCCACTTCCCCTTTGTCTGCTGTTCATCTGTCTCCTCCAATCACCTCAGAGGGAGGAGGGTGGGCCAGTGTTGTACTGGGGGGCCTCTTTCTGTATTCACAGCACTCTCTTCTCTCTTCCTTTTGAGAGATTGGGATTGTATTTTCAGCAAAGCCCTCTTGCCTGTCTTTACCATTACAGTTTAATATTGAGCTCCAGTGAACTGCTTAGGGGCTGATTTAAAGAGTTAGGGTCCAGAAGGGTCTTCAGCTTCTTAACTCTCACACAGAATAATCAGCAGGGTCTTACTGCATGTTTGTCAGCCTGTAGTCTCCTGTTTTGCTTACAGTATTTCAAGACATTCGTTGATTATGTGGTCTTTAGTTAAGAGGCGTGATCTCTTAAAGGGTAACCCTTTCAGCATTATATCTGGTAAAATAACGGATAAATAAAAAATAAAAATCATTATTCTATGGTTTGGCGTGTTTATCGTTGTACGGGTTCGTTCGTACTTTTACCTGACGCAGGTTTCACGTGAAAACACGAGACAATGGATTGGCTCATACATGATCAGCAGGTTTCACGTGAAAACACGAGACAATGGATTGGCTCATACATTGACCTGATCTGCAGGTTTCATGTGACAACAGGACTGTTTTCAGACTGTGTGGGTCAGGTCAGCTGCTTGTTGTTAGCCTCGCTCTGAGAAGGAATGGAGCTAGTTCTGAAAGAACAGGGAATGTTCTGGTTAACTTGACTGACGTTGTTGTCCCATTGGGGAAATGTTGTTGCAGTATCATGTACATGTTTAAATTACAGTAGACTACAAATTACAATACAAAATTCACAAGTTTCATCCAGCATATACAGATGAAAGAAGACCAGCTAGATAGGAACATTAACCAGCTGTTTAGAGGGATATCACACCTGACACCAATGATTGTCTAGTTTTGTAATGTCAATGATTGGACACCGGTCGGTGATGGTGTTTGTTTGTCTCAGAGCAGTTTAGATTGTGTTGTGATGTTTCACGTTGCATCTGTTCAATCAGTTTAAAACTATTAATGATATCAACTATATCAACTATATATGTTTCTGAATTCTAGGATAATAGAGAAATATAGTTTCTCAGTACAATATAACATCATCATACATGTCTACTTTTCCTGTTACATGTCCTAAAGTCTCCCCATACTTCCCTGTTGTTCCTCTGTCTGCTGTTGTGGTTGCAGCACTTCCTCTTGGCCTCCAAGTTCATCCTGACCTTTGTGATCCCAGACGTCCCCAAACACATCCAGATCAAACTGTCACGTCTGGAGTTTGAGTCCCTGGAGGCTCTGAAGAAAAGGGTAAGTTTGACTGACTGACTGAACCCCTCAACTGTATGGTGTGTTGAATAACACTAGCATGACATACAGAGTGGTTTGACCTAACTTGAGTCTAAGGTGAAAAAAAGCAGGTACCATCACTCAACCTTAAACTCAACTTTTTTGGGGGTGTGTATAAACCAAACAACTATGAAGTTCCCAAAAATAACATGAAGGGACTTCAAGGTGAATAACATGTATAAAGTAACCCTAGATGAAGGAAAGCCACAGACTTCTGGGTGGATAAGCTGGGTATATGAGGTGTACGGCTGACGTGACTCTCTCTGAGACACCCATCAGGTTTATCATCTAGGTCTGATGGTTTAATGATCCATGTAGAAGGTTGTTCACGCTGCAGCTAACTAACAAACTGTGTGTGCGTGTGCAATATTGTAATGTGTTAATGAGGCTCTGCTATTTTGGCAGATGTTTATCACCTTGCATGTAGCTCAGAAGCAGGTCACACACACTCACACAGAGGACACCATCATCTGATTTTTCAGCACCAGAAAGAACCTGTCTATAAACGGCTTACATACCGTGTATAATTAAGGACAAAACAACAGATTATTTTGCAGAATGATGCAGACCCATATTTCTCTCCATAACAGAATAATGCAGACCCATATTTCTCTCCATAACAGAATAATGCAGACCCATATCTCTCTCCATAACAGAATAATGCAGACCCATCTCTCTCCATAACAGAATAATGCAGACCCATCTCTCTCCATAACAGAATAATGCAGACCCATATCTCTCTCCATAACAGAATAATGCAGACCCATCTCTCTCCATAACAGAATAATGCAGACCCATATCTCTCTCCATAACACCATAATGCAGACCCATCTCTCTCCATAACACCATAATGCAGACCCATCTCTCTCCATAACAGAATAATGCAGACCCATATCTCTCTCCATAACACCATAATGCAGACCCATCTCTCTCTCCATAACACCATAATGCAGACCCATCTCTCTCCATAACAGAATAATGCAGACCCATATCTCTCTCCATAACACCATAATGCAGACCCATCTCTCTCCATAACAGAATAATGCAGACCCATCTCTCTCTCCACAATACATTAATGCAGACCCATATCTCTCTCCATAACACAATAATGCAGACCCATCTCTCTCCATAACAGAATAATGCAGACCCATATCTCTCTCCATAATACATTAAGGCATACCCATATTTCTCTCCATAACAGAATAATGCAGACCCATATTTCTCTCCATAACAGAATAATGCAGACCCATATTTCTCTCCATAACACCATAATGCAGACCCATCTCTCTCCATAACAGAATAACGCAGACCCATATTTCTCTCCATAACACTATAATGCAGACCCATCTCTCTCTCCATAATAGAATGCAGACCCATATTTCTCTCCATAACACCATAATGCAGACCCATATCTCTCTCAATAACAGAATAATGCAGACCCATATCTCTCTCCATAACAGAATAATGCAGACCCATATCTCTCCATAACACCATAATACAGACCCATATCTCTCTCCATAACAGCTTCATGTAATGTATTCAGTCCCTCAATACATGTCCCAGAGCACTTCGGTAAAGATAAATGACAGGAGTTAGGTTAATGGTATTGATATGAGTATGCTGTTGAGCAGTAGCTTGCCTCAGCTTGGCACTGCAGTCATTTACTGGATTAAGGCTGAGTGCTTCAGCAATAAACTAGCATGTCTTAGCTAGCTATCATTTCTCTCAGCACTGCAGAAAGAAGGGCGGGCCATGAAATACATCACATTGATTGGTGGTATTTCTGATGCTTCTTGTTCTTGTCCAGCTGAATGTTGAATTTAAGCAGATAGGTTGATTTCTTGGTTTGTTTGTGCAGAGCCAGGCCCATGGGCGGTAAGTTGCTTTGGGTCGTCTGACTGAACTCTGCTATGCAGGTTGTGAGTTTGTCTGGTTCTGGTTTGAATTGAAAGCTTCTCCTTTAATACCTAATGCCTGATATTAATCCTGTGAATAGAGAAGGATAAGCTACTTAATAATGTCTACGTGTCTTGCCCAAGTTGGTCTTGTGGTGAGGTTTGTGTATGGTATGTGTTGTGATGGTACTTGGTTACTGCCTTGTGTTTTCAAGCCAGTCCCAGGCACATGAGTAGTGCCCCTGCTACCATGGCTATTGAATGTCTTGCCGTTTGTCTTAATAACTCTTCCTCATAAGTCATTCATTTTAATCTCCCTCTAGCACTGTCCTTCTCCTCATCCCACCATCAAAACCCAATTCATATCATCTTGTGGCTGTCCATCTTGATTCCTAATCATTACAGATATTCTCAAGTTTGACTTGGCCTTTGCTTCATCAGGTTTAACATTCTTGATGAAATTAATTCACTCCACCTTTGGCCTTTTCTCTATATCACTAATGATCCCAGCCAGCCAGCCAGGCAGGCAGTGAGTCAGCAAGTCGGTCGGTCGGGCAGGCAGGCGGTCGGGCAGGCGGGCATTCGGCAGGGCGGGCATTCGGCAGGGCGGGCATTCGGCCGGCCGGGCGGGCATTCGGCCGGGCGGGCGGGCAGTCGGCAGGGCGGGCGGGCAGTCGGCAGGGCGGGCGGGCAGTCGGCCAGCCAGACAGGGCGGGCGGGTAGTCGGCCAGCCAGACAGGGTGGGGGGCAGTCGGCAGGCCAGGGCAGGCATTGAGTCTTTGAGTGACAGGAGTTGATGGACCTTTCAGTCAACCCCAAGGTGTTGTATCATGTCAGGTAATCAGTCAGAACCACAGCCTTCCACTGGATATGTCATCATGCATCACCTTGTACTGCAATGTCTACTGATGACGGAAAGAAAGCCTTGATTCCACTGGAGTTTTATTAGGAGTAGAGCTGATGGAAAGAAAGCCTTGATTCCACTGGAGTTTTATTAGGAGTAGAGCTGATGGAAAGAAAGCCTTGATTCCACTGGAGTTTTATTAGGAGTAGAGCTGACAGAAAGAAAGCCTTGATTCCACTGGAGTTTTATTAGGAGTAGAGCTGATGGAAAGAAAGCCTTGATTCCACTGGAGTTTTATTAGGAGTAGAGCTAATGGAAATAAAGCCTTGATTCCACTGGAGTTTTATTAGGAGTAGAGCTGACAGAAAGAAAGCCTTGATTCCACTGGAGTTTTATTAGGAGTAGAGCTGATGGAAAGAAAGCCTTTATTCCACTGGAGTTCTGTCCGGGGTCAGTTGTGAGAGGAGGACGGAGGGACGGCCATCTTCCTGTGTCTGTCTGCATCTGGCCTAGTCAATCCAACATTTTCCACCGCTTCAGCAGGCGGAGGCGAATAAGCGGTCTTGCCAGCCAATGGGCTTTGTGGCCTGGGGAAAACCCTTTCCTTCCTCTGGCACAGGGGGAACTGATCAGAGCAGGTGCATGGGCTAAAATCCAGCATTTTCCACTGCTTCAGCAAGGGGAGGGAAGCCATAGAGATACATACATACATACATACATACATACATACATACTGTAAAACTAGCTAAGTGTATCTATCACTGAAGGGAGCAGCCAATGTCCTGGGGAAAATCCCTTCCTTCCTTTGGCACAGGAGGAATGTAGTCGTGATCAGAGCAGGTGCCTCACCGGTGGAAACCCCCTATCAACACCTTAGTCGCTGGCTGTCCACCAGCACTAGCCACCACTGCCAGAGGTGACTGTGACCCACTGGAGAGAAGGCCACAGAGACAGATACTGTACTATACAGAGTAGAGGTTGACCGATTTATGGTTGATACCAATTAATCAGCCGATTTAAAAAATATATATTTTTTAATTAATTCATTAATTATTTTTAATTATTTGTAATATATTTGTAATAATGACAATTACAACAATACTGAATGAACACTTATTTTAACTTAATATAATACATCAATAAAATCAATTTCGTCTCAAATAAATAATGAAACATGTTCAATTTGGTTTAAAAAATGCAAAAACAAAGTGTTGGAGAAGAAAGTAAAAGTGCAATATGTGCTATGTAAAAAAGCTAACGTTTAAGTTCCTTGCTCAGAACATGAGAACATATGAAAGCTGGTGGTTCCTTTTAACATGAGTCTTCAATATTCCCAGGTAAGAAGTTTTAGGTTGTAGTTATAATAGGAATTATAGGACTATTTCTCTCTACTATTTGTATTTCATTAACCTTAGACTATTGGATATTCTTAGGCACTATAGTATTGCCAGCCTAATCTCGGGAGTTGATTGGCTTGAAGTCGTAAACAGCGCAATGCTTGAAGCACAGCGAAGAGCTGCTGGCAAAACGCATGAAAGTGCTGTTTGAATGAATGCTTACGAGCCTGCTGCTGCCTACCACCGCTCAGACTGCTCTATCAAATATCAAACCATAGACTTAATTATAATAACACACAGAAATACGTGCCTTAGGTCATTAATATGGTCAAATCCGGAAACTATCATTTCGAAAACAAAATGTTTATTCTTTCAGTGAAATACGGAACCGTTGCGCAAGAGAAGAGACACAATTTCCTTAGTTAAAATAAATTCATGTTTGCTGGCAATATTAACTAAATATGTACTTGTGTATTGACTGTAAGAAAGGCCTTGATGTTTGTGGTTAGGTACTCATTGGTGCAACGACAGTGCTTTTTTGCACGAATGCTCTTGTTAAATCATCACCCGTTAAGCGAATAGATGCAACGCAGGACAAGCTAGATAAACTAGTAATATCATCAACCATGTGTAGTTAACTAGTGATTATGTGAAGACTGATTCATTTTTTTCACAAGATAAGTTTAATGCTAGCTAGCAACTTACCTTGGCTCCTTGCTGCACTCGCGTAACAGGTAGACAGCCTGCCACGCAGTCTCCTCGTGTAGTGCAATGTAATCGGCCATAATCGGTGACCAAAAATGCAGATTACCGATTGTTATTGGCCATTCCGATTAATCGGTCGACCTCTTAATACAGAGGAGACACAGATGCTGTACTATATAGAGAGGAGATATAAACTCATCAAAAAAGAAACATCCTCTCACTGTCAACTGCGTTTATTTTCAGCAAACTTAATGTGTAAATATTTGTATGAACATAAGATTCAACAACTAAACAAGTTCCACAGACATGTGACTAACAGAAATTGAATAATGTGTCCCTGAACAAAGGGGGGTCAAAAGTAACAGTCAGTGTCTGGTGTGGCCAACAGCTGCATTAAGTACTGCAGTGCATCTCCTCCTTGTGGATTGCACCAGATTTGCCAGTTCTTGCTGTGAGACATTACCCCACTCTTCCACCAAGGCACCTGCAAGGTCCCAGACATTTCTGGGGGTAAATGGCCCTAGCCCTCACCCTCCGATCCAACAGGTCCCAGACGTGCTCAATGGGATTGAGATCCAGGCTCTTCCCTGGCCATGGCAGAACACTGACATCCCTGTCTTGCAGGAAATCACGCACAGAACGAGCAGTATAGCTGGTGGTATTGTCATGCTGGAGGGTCATGTCAGGATGAGCCTGCAGGAAGGGTACCACATGAGGGAGGAGGATGTCTTCCCTGTAACGCACAGCGTTGAGATTGAGCTTGTTGTCATTGCAGGCAGTCTGATGATGCTGTGACACACCGCCCCAGACCATGACGGACTCTCCACCTCCAAATTGATCCCGCTCCAGAGTACAGGCCTCGGTGTAACGCTCATTCCTTCGACGATAAACGCAAATCCGACCACCACCCCCGGTGAGACACAACCGCGACTCGTCAGTAAAGAGCACTTTTTGCCAGTCCTGTCTGGTCCAGCAACGGTGGGTTTGTACCCATAGGTGACGTTGTTGCCGGTGATGTCTGGTGAAGACCTGCCTACAACAGGCCTACAAGCCCTCAGTCCAGCCTCTCTCAGCCTATTGCGGACAGTCAGCACTGACGGAGGGATTGTGTGTTCCTGGTGTAACTTGGGCAGTTGTTGCCATCCTGTACCTGTCCCGCAGGTGTGTTGTTTGGATGTACCGATCCTGTGCAGGTGTTGTTACACGTGGTCTGCCACTGGGAGGATGATCAGCTGTCCACCCTGTATCCCTGTAGTGCTGTCTTAGGCGTCTCACAGTACGGACATTGCAATTTGTTGCCCTGGCCACATCTGCAGTCCTCATGCCTAAGGCACGTTCACGCAGATGAGCAGGGACCCTGGGCATCTTTCTTTTGGTGTTTTTCAGAGTCAGTAGAAGTTTTCATAACTGTGACCTTAATTGCCTACACTAAGCTGTTAGTGTCTAAACGACGGTTCCACAGGTGCATGTTCATTAATTGTTTATGGTTCATTGAACATTCATGGGTGTTTAAACCCTTTACGATGAAGATCTGTGAAGTTATTTGGATTTTTATAAATTATCTTTGAAAGACAGGGTCCTGAAAAAGGGGCGTTTCTTTTTTTGCTTAGTTTATATGCAGTGGCTTGCGAAAGTATTCACCCCCTTGACATTTTTCCTATTTTGTTGAGAATTTAACCCTGTGGCACCCCCATAGAGACTGCCAGAGTCCGGACAACAGGCCTTCCGATTTGACACACTGAACTCTATCTGAGAAGTAGTTGGTGAACCAGGCGAGGCAGTCATTTGAGAAGCAAAGGCTATTTAGCCTGCCGATAAGAATGCGGTGATTGACAGAGTTGAAAGCCTTGGCCAGATCGATGAAGACGGCTGCACAGTATTGTCTTTTATCGATGGTGGTTATATCGTTTAGGACCTTGAGCGTGGCTGATGTGCACCCCTGACCAGCTCGGAAACCAGATTGCAGAGTGGAGAAGGTACGGTGGGATTTGAAATGGTCGGTGATCTGTTTATTAACTTGGCTTTCGAAGATTTTAGAAAGGCAGGGCAGGATGGATATAGGTCTATAACAGTTTGGGTTGAGAGTGTCTACCCCCTTTTGAAGAGAGGGATGACCGCGGCAGCTTTCCAATCTTTGGGGATCTCAGACGACACGAGAGGTTGAATAGGTTAGTAATGGGGGTTGCAACAAATTTGGCGAATAATTTTTAGAAAGAGATGGTCCAGATTTGTAGGGATCCAGATTTTTCAGTTCTTTCAGAACATTGGCTGTCTGGATTTGGGTGAGGGAGAAGCGGGGGGGTTTGGGCAAGTTGCTGCAGGGGGTGCTGAGATGTTGGCCAGGGTAGGGGTAGCCAGGTGGAAAGCATGGCCAGTTGTGGAAAAATGCTTATTGAAATTAGCGATTATTGTAGATTTATCGGTGGTGACAGTGTTTCCTATCCTCAGTGCAGTGGGCAGCTGGGAGGAGGTGCTCTTATTCTCCATGGACTTTACAGTGTCCCAGAACTTTTTGGAATTTGTGCTACAGCAAATTTCTGTTTGAAAAAGCTGGCCTTCGCTTTCCTAACTGACTGAGTATATTGGTTCCCGACTTCCCTGAAAAGTTGCTTATCGCAGGGGCTATTCGATGATAATGCAGAATGCCACAGGATGTTTTTGTGCTGGTCAAGGGCAGTCAAGTCTGGGGTGAACCAAGTGTTATATCTGTTGTTCTACATTTTTTGAATGGGGCATGCTTATTTAAGATGGAGATGAAAGCACTTTAAGAACAACCAGGCATCCTCTACTGTCGGGATGAGGTCAATATCCTTCCAGGATACCCGGGCCAGGTCAATTAGAAAGGCCTGCTTGCTGAAGTGTTTTAAGGAGCATTTGACAGGGATGAGGGGTGGTCGTTTCACCACGAACCCAGTACGGACTCAGGCAATGAGGCAGTGATCTCTGAGATCCTGGTTGAAGACAGCAGAGGTGTATTTAGAGGGCAGGTTGGTCAGGATGATATCTAAAAGGGTGCCCATGGTTAAGGATTTAGGGTTGTACCTGGTAGGTTCCTTGATAATTTGATTGAGATTGAGGGCATCTAGCTTAGATTGTAAGACGGCCGGGGTGTTAAGCATGTCCCAGTTTAGGTCACCTAACAGTACGAACTCTGAAGATAGATGGGGGTGATCAATTCACATATGGTGTCCAGGGCACAACTGGGAGCTGAGGGGGGTCTATAACAAGCGGCAAAGGTGAGAGACTGGTTTCTGGAAAGGGGGATTTTTAAAAGTAGAAGCTCGAATTGTTTGGGCACAGACCTGGATAGTATGACGGAACTCTGCAGGCTATCTCTGCAGTAGATTGCAACTCCGCCCCCTTTGGCAGTTCTATCTTGTTGGAAAATGTTATAGTTGGGGATGGAAATTTCAGGATTTTTGGTGGCCTTCCTATGCCAGGATTCAGACACGGTTAGGACATCTGGGTTGGCGGAGTGTGCTAAAGCAGTGAATAAAACAAACTTAGGGAGGCGGCTTCTAATGTTAACATGCATGAAACCAATGCTTATATGGTTACAGAAGTCAACAAATGAGAGCACCTGGGGAATGGGAGTGATGCTGGGGGCTGCAGGGCCTGGGTTAACCTCTACATCACCAGAGGAACAAAGGAGGAGTAGAATAAAGTACGGCTTAAAGAACTGGTCGTCTAGTGCGTTCGGAACAGAGAGTAAAGGAGTAGGTTTCTAGGCGTGGGAAGAATAGTTGAGGCATAAGTTACAGACAAGGGTATGGTAGGATGTGAGTACAGTGGAGGTAAGCCTAGGCATTGTGTGACAATGAGTGAGGTTTTGTCTCTAGAGGCACCATTTAAGCCAGGTGCGGTCACTGGATGTGTGGGGGGTGGAACATAAGGGCTAGCTAAGGCATATTGAGCAGGGCTGAAGGCTCTACAGTAAATTAAGACAAAAATTACTAACCAAAACAGCAATGGACAAGGCATATTTACATTAGGGATAGGCATGTGTAGCCGAGTGATCATAGGGTCCAGTGAGTGTATATATATATATATATATATATGTATGTGTATGTATATATGTGTATGTATGTATGTATATATATATATGTATGTATGTATGTATGTATATACATATGTATATGATTGAGATTGTGTGTGTTTGTTTGCACACAGGTGGACTTTATTTAACTATTTCTGTGACTTCTGAAGGTAATTGGTTACACCAGATCTTATTTAGGGGCTTCGTAGCAAAGGGTGTGAATACATATACACGCTCCACTTTTCATTTTTGACATTTTTTTTAAACATTTCATTTCACTTAACAAATTTTGACTATTTTGTGTATATTTAAAAATCCATTTAAATTACAGGTTGTAATGCAACAAAATAGGAAAAACGCAGAGAGGGATGAATACTAGAGAGACGGATACTGTACTATATCGAGGCAGATATTGTACTATAGAAATAGCTAGAGACAGATACTGTACTATAGCGAGACAGATATTGTATTATAGAAAGAGCTAGAGACAGATACTGTACTATAGCGAGACAGATATTGTATTATAGAAAGAGCTAGAGACAGATACTGTACTATAGAGACAGAAGGCCACAAAGACAGATACTGTACAGAAGACCCTTAGTCCAGGTTTAGTCCAGGGCAGAGCACCTTGTCAGTGTATGTGTATTTTGAGTGTGAGGAGTCCAGTGGTGAGTGTGTGTGTTCTTGTGTTCCTGAGCCTGCTTGCATCTCTCTGTCTGGTGTGAGCCTGACCAGGCATGATGTCACAGACACAGGAGTGGTTATGTGGGATGATGGCTGAGTCATCAAAGACCTCTGTCACCTCAGACACTCAGAGAGACAGGCCAGCTCAGAGAGAAGCTGCTAGCTGCAGTCCAACTAAACTTCTCTCTCTCTATGGGATTGACTTGAAGTTCATAATCAGGAGAGAGGCTTGTTACTGCAGCCTGATAATCCAGGGAAGTTCATCATCAGGAGAGAGGCTTGTTACTGCAGCCTGATAGTCCAGGGAAGTTCATCATCAGGAGAGAGGCTTGTTCCTGACACCTGATAGTCCAGGGATTTCATCATCAGAAGAGAGGCTTGTTCCTGACACCTGATAGTCCAGGGAAGTTCATCATCAGGAGAGAGGCTTGTTCCTGACACCTGATAGTCCAGGGAAGTTCATCATCAGGAGAGAGGCTTGTTACTGACGCCTGATAGTCCAGGGAAGTTCATCATCAGGAGAGAGGCGTGTTACTGACGCCTGATAGTCCAGGGAAGTTCATCATCAGGAGAGAGGCTTGTTACTGCAGCCTGATAGTCCAGGGAAGTTCATCATCAGGAGAGAGGCTTGTTACTGACGCCTGATAGTCCAGGGAAGTTCATCATCAGGAGAGAGGCTTGTTACTGACGCCTGATAGTCCAGGGAAGTTCATCATCAGGAGAGAGGCTTGTTACTGACGCCTGATAGTCCAGGGAAGTTGGGGCCCAGTGCAGAGAGGAATACAAGATGGGATGAAAATGGGGCATACGAGCAGTAGTGAATATGGATATGCGTCGCCTCTGTTTCTACAGTGCAGTGAGTGGGAGGTATATCCTAGTACATAGGCCACAACCTGAGCAGTGCAGTGTGAGAGAGAGGCCCTCCCTGTCAATCTGCTGGGGATGCTTTATAAAGCCCTCTGCTTCAGCCTTCCTCCTACATGATCAATACTAACATGCCTAGGCAATTAGCTCAACATGCTGGAAAACCAGGGCATTAGTTGACTTACTAGTGTATACTACAGGGAGAGGGGCTGTAGGAGGGAGGGGTCTGGACAGTACAGTGTGCTGGAGCTTTGTTACAACGTGACCGTGGACTTCCCATCCCCCCTCTCTCTCTCCCTCCCTGCCGGCCCCTCTTCTCCCTCCTGTCTCTCTCTCTCTCTCTCTCTCTCCTGTCTCTCTCTCTCTCTCTCTCCTCTGTCTCTCTCTCTCCTCTCTCTCTCTCTCTCTCTCTCTTCTCCCTCCTCTGTCTCTCTCTCTCTCTCTTCTCCCTCCTCTGTCTCTCTCTCTCTCTCTCTCTACCCTCCTGTCTCTCTCTTCTCCCTCCTGTCTCTCTCTACCTCGCTGCCTGCCCCTCTCCTCCCTCCTCTCTCTACCTCGCTGCCTGCCCCTCTCTCTCCCTCCTCTCTCTACCTCGCTGCCGGCCCCTCTCCTCTCTCTCTCTCTCTCTCTCTCTCTCTCTCTCTCTACCTCTCTCTACCTCTCTCTACCTCTACCTCTCTCTCTCTCTACCTCTCTCTACCTCTCTCTCTCTCTACCTCTCTCTCTCTCTCTACCTCTCTCTCTCTACCTCTCTCTCTCTACCTCACTGCCTGCCCCTCTCCTCCCTCCTCTCTCTCTCTGCCTCGCTGCCTGCCCCTCTCCTCCCTCCTCTCTCTCTCTGCCTCGCTGCCTGCCCCTCTCCTCCCACCTCTCTCTCTCTGCCTCGCTGCCTGCCCCTCTCCTCCCTCCTCTCTCGCTCTACCTCGCTGCCTGCCCCTCTCCTCCCTCCTCTCTCGCTCTACCTCACTGCCTGCCCCTCTCCTCCCTCCTCTCTCGCTCTACCTCACTGCCTGCCCCTCTCCTCCCTCCTCTCTCGCTCTACCTCACTGCCTGCCCCTCTCCTCCCTCCTCTCTCGCTCTACCTCACTGCCTGCCCCTCTCCTCCCTCCTCTCTCTCTCTACCTCACTGCCTGCCCCTCTCCTCCCTCCTCTCTCTCTCTACCTCACTGCATGCCCCTCTCCTCCCTCCCCCCTCTCTCTCTCTCTACCTCACTGCCTGCCCCTCTCCTCCATCCCTCCCTCCTCTCTCTCTCTCTCTACCTCACTGCCTGCCCCTCTCCTCCCTCCTCTCTCTCTCTCTCTCTCTCTCTCTCTCTACCTCACTGCCTGCCCCTCTCCTCCCTCCTCTCTCTCTCTCTTTCTCTCTCTCTACCTCACTGCCTGCCCCTCTTCTCCCTCCTCTCTCTCTCTACCTCACTGCCTGCCCCGCTCCTCCCTCCTCTCTCTCTCTACCTCACTGCCTGCCCCTCTCCCCCTCCTCTCTCTCTCTGCCTCGCTGCCTGCCCCTCTTCTCCCTCCTCTCTCTCTCTACCTCACTGCCTGCCCCTCTCCTCCCTCCTCTCTCTCTCTACCTCACTGCCTGCCCCTCTCCCCCCTCCTCTCTCTCTCTCTACCTCGCTGCCTGCCCCTCTCTCCTCTCGCTCTACCTCACTGCCTGCCCCTCTTCTCCCTCCTCTCTCTCTCTCTCTCTCTCTACCTCACTGCCTGCCTCTTCTCCCTCCTCCCTCTCTCTCTCTCTCTATCTACCTCACTGCCTGCCCCTCTTCTCCGTCCTCTCTCTCTCTACCTTGCTGCCGGCCCCTCCCTCCTCTCTCTACCTTGCTGCCTGCCCCTCTCCTCCCTCCTCTCTCTCTACCTTGCTGCCTGCCCCTCTCCTCCCTCCTCTCTCTCTACCTTGCTGCCTGCCCCTCTCCTCCCTCCTCTCTCTCTCCTCTGATAAGTGGTGTGAGCTGTGAAGGCATCATTTATTGCCATGGGCTTCCCTCAGAGAGGACTTTGTATGGCTCCCGGCAGGATCCTGGCAGCCATTGAACAAGTCTCTGAGCAAGAGGAGTTTGATTTCTGTTACTGCTGAAATTACAAATGAGATGAATATCCTCTGTGGCGCGAGTGTGTATGTGTCTGTCTGTGTGTTTTTCGTTGCACTGTAGTTATGGCGACTACAACGACAAGTGCAAACAAGTCTGTCAGAAGGACAACCTCAGAATGTTCCGGCAAGTGCAAACAACAGCATAAATACAGACTGCATTTAACAGACCATGACACACTATTAATGTGACTGTCCGTTTGGTTTTCCAGAACAAGTAGCTGCAGTAGATTAGCCAGGGCGGGGTGTTGAGGACAATCCTCCACACTCTCTCCCTGTGGGGAACCGGAGGTCTTTAATCCTGCTCTCCCCTTATGGAATCCACTGTAAATAAAAAGACCTCCATCAGCAAAGAAACTCTCCCATTGATCCGTGTGTTGGATTGAAGCGTTAATTGCACGTAACACATTTGAACCCAGAATGTAATTTGCTCGGGTGCGCTGGAGGCAGTGGAATGAATTGATTAAATGTAACTCAGCTGAGATTAGAGTCTGGGGAGAAGGCCTGTGTTGTAGAAAAGTATTCTATTTTAAAATAAGAAGTCAATCTGGTGAAGATCTCCAGGTCTTGTTAAGAGGTTCCAGAACCACTGTAATTTGGAGCTGTAATGCTGTTTTAAAGCTCTGGGTTCCTCTCCTCGGGAGGCTTAATGTCATTTAGAGAGAGAGGAGAACTCTGTATATCTGTTAAAGCAAGCTAACAGTGTGCTTATGTTTGTTTTATTTTAAAAAGCGTTAATATTTATATATTATAATATATGCCATTTAGCAGACGCGTTTATCCAAAGCGACTTAATCATGCGTGCATATATTTTAAGTATGGGTGGTTCCAGAAATGAAACCCACTACCTTGTTACAACGCCATGCTCTCCCTTATGGAAACAGATTGCAATCAGAGTGCAGTATACCTGCAGTATGCTGCAAATACTGTGTCCAAAATTATATATATTTTTTTACTGCAGAACTTTTGCATTGTAACTGCAGTTACGCTGCCAACACAGCATCACCTGGATTTGAATGTAACAAAGTTCAACATTCACCTTCTGCTACCATTTCTGTCAAGCCGTCTACACATACAGTTTGATGCATGCGGTCGATAAATCCAACATGCACCACACCGAACGCACTGCAAGGCAAACGCAGCGTTTCCTTGGGAATGAATGTAACTCTGGTGTACCAACATGTAATGACGCTGTCGGTGTGATCGAAGCGTTACAGTGCAGTATAACTGCAGTTATTCTTGCAAATACTGCATCCAAAATACCACAGCCGACAACTTATTGTACTTTTACTGCAGCTTCAAAAACTACCAGCTGAGCTACAGAGAACAATGTATTCCTTCTATGGAAGCTGAGCTTCCCAGCTGAGCTACAGAGAACAATGTATTCCTTCTATGGAAGCTGAGCTTCCCAGCTGAGCTACAGAGAACAATGTATTCCTTCTATGGAAGCTGAGCTTCCCAGCTGAGCTACAGAGAACAATGTATTCCTTCTATGGAAGCTGAGCTTCCCAGCTGAGCTACAGAGAACAATGTATTCCTTCTATGGAAGCTGAGCTTCCCAGCTGAGCTACAGAGAACAATGTATTCCTTCTATGGAAGCTGAGCTTCCCAGCTGAGCTACAGAGAACAATGTATTCCTTCTATGAAAGCTGAGCTTCCCAGCTGAGCTACAGAGAACAATGTATTCCTTCTATGGAAGCTGAGCTTCCCAGCTGAGCTACAGAGAACAATGTATTCCTTCTATGGAAGCTGAGCTTCCCAGCTGAGCTACAGAGAACAATGTATTCCTTCTATGGAAGCTGAGCTTCCCAGCTGAGCTACAGAGAACAATGTATTCTATGGAAGGTTTATTCTGTTTATATGACATCCCCAATAATAGGCCTAACAGGTAGCCTGTATTTCATGTGGCTGTTCGGTAGAACATAAGAGATATTAATCACATTTTACACTGTTACAGAAAATGCTGGAGGCCTCGGGGATCCCAAAGACTGATAAGTGATGAGGAGAGAAGAGGCCGATCGTTCAGATACTGACAAGACGAAGATGGGCTAAACTCCAGATGGAACATGCCCTTCCAAAGGAGAAATATTCACATAGACTGTTTTCTTTACAACACCTCAATTAGCTCAAAGCTTATTTATGCATAAAATATCCAAAAGTTATTTTCTTTTTATATATATATAAACGGTTGGTTGTTAAACCTGGCTTTATGCTCTTAACCTCTGCACTGTTGCCAGGTATTTCTGTTTGTTTTGCTGAGTGTAGTGTATTACCTGCAGATGTCTATACAACATTACTGGATGTGATTAAAACAATCATGAAGACCAGCCTCTAAACTAAAGATTCAGATCTGACCGGAGAACAAGACTTTATGTTAATGTCCTCCGGAAACCACTGTTGGAAATGCATTGCTACGTACCAAATGTAATGTTAAGGCAGGGCTTGACATTCAGGTCAATTTGCAATGGCACACTAGACTAGGCCGAATGGAAGAAATACTGGCACCAGTCAACATCTGGCAGGCAAGTGAATGATGCACGCATAAATTCAACAGCTAGGGATTTTATCTTTCATTTGGGCTGAGCAAGTAGCCTACAGGATTCATACAGACATTGGGAAGTCAAATTCAATGATTTTTCAAGCAATTAATTGTAATTTTGAAGGACTTGCATTTTATATTGAATTGTTGTCATAACCTATCGAAAAAAAATCCCCCCAAAATTAGTAAGCAGAAAAGTATGCATAACAACTTAGAGAATAATGCATGTTTAATTAAGCCTTCCAAATGACATAAACATATTTTACATTCTAAAACCTGTCAGAATAAAGTGGACATTGCCTGACTAATAGACTGTATGTAGATGCTCCCAACACACTAATGATGTCTGTGGCAGATAGTCAGTCTCACCATTTGAAATGTTGAGGGCTTATTGTATCATGTTTTAAAACAAAGTGAGTAAAAACCGGGTTCCCTTTGTAACGGAACGATGTGTATGGAAAACCAACATTCCACTGGTTGTCTTGCTCATAATCACTGCACGTGGTTTTACGGTAAAGATGGCAACAGACCTGCGCGGGAAACAAATGAAAGCGGATAGATCTCATAAAAACGGATCAGAAATAAATTCAATCAAGGAATAATTATATTGCAGTGCAACTTCTAAATCGGCTACCTTCAATGACTTTTCTAGGACCAAATAGCCTCGAAGAAATGTCCGATTATCAAGTTAGGCTATTCTATGATGACAATTGCGCAAAGGAACGTTTTATTGCAGGTTTGCATACCTATACTTGCCTTAACATTTATTGGTATTTATCAGAACTTTGAAGATGTTCCCTACCGCTGTCGGTCTTCAGTGAGCTGCTCCACACAACAATCTCCAGCTAGGCTTAATGTGTAGTTTATGGTGCGCGTATGATAAATAATCAACATAACGAACTCACAGCTTCAGGAATTCTTTATTATATAGCCTAGATTAAATATAGCATTTTTACAATATTTATTTTCATCAACTGTCCCGGAGGGTTTCCAAAACCTACCCGGGCCAGCGGGCAGCCCTGAATGTCAGGCCCTGGTTAAGGTGTTAGATAATAGGTCATTGAAGGTGTATGGATGCGGTTGAGGGTAGTATGCTGTATTACATAGACTTTTCATGTTCATATGGCCATTATGGAATTGGTGGAGGTGGTTCAGTTTGAGATAGATGGCCTATGGTAATTATATCCAGACAGTATTCCACCAACAGATGACATGAATTACTTTTCAAAAATAGGTTTTCACATTAGACAATAGTTTTAGACCAACAGCTTTGCTTAAAAGCCACTATAGTCAGTTATGGGGTAGGGCTCCATCCAGTATCACTAGGTCTGTCAGAGACGTTATCTAAGTAGAACTGCTTTCAAAATGGAAGTCTTAGGAATTCTGGCATAATTATGTGCTCTAGCAGTGAGATCCTTGAAACGTTTACATAGTGTTGCCAGAGTATAATATATGCCATTAAGCAGACACTTTTATCCAAATTGACTTAGACATGTATCATGATGTATTTATGGCTCCAGCAGGACTCAAACCCAGGATCCTTGGCGTTGCAGCGCGCTCACCAACTGAGCCACACAGCCAGGGTCTGATCCATAGTGATACTACACATGGAGATACAACTGACACACAGCCAGGGTGTTATCTGATCCATAGTGATACTACACATGGAGATACAACTGAGCCACACAGCCAGGGTGTTATCTGATCACTACACATGGAGATACAACTGAGGCCAGGGTATTATCTGATCCATAGTGATACTACACATGGAGATAGGAAAGATCTAATTATCAATGGTGATGTTTCAGTACGCTACAGAGAAGTTGTAAAGACTGGAATGGAATTAATGGAACACATGGAAACCATGTTTGATTCCATTCCATACATTTCAATGAGCCCATCCTCCTATAGCTCCTTCTACCAGCCTCCTCTGTATCATACTGAAGCATGGTATGCTACGTAATGTTAAATACTCCTCACAGCCTGCAACTATCATGGTCATTGTTACTCAGTCTAATCAATGACTATCAATCAGAAGTAGTGATACTTAGAATGTATGTGAGTGGAAATTCATTGATTTTTTAAAAGTTTATGCTATTAGTCCATGTGCTCTTGAAGACCCCCTCAGAGCGGGCTTGTGCCTTTGACATGACATGCGGTCAAGATTTGTTTTATATGCTATATACTGTACCTACACTCACTACAGTTTGCCATCACAATATCACCAAGTGTTTAAAAATGGTTCAGAACAGCATTATTGAAACCAAACAAACCCAGCATCCCTTTCCTCAAATAAATCTATACAAAACTCTTTCAAATCTATACAAAACTCTACCCCATTGACAAAGTGTCTCCATATGCTTACACACAATACCCCATAATGTGTCTCCTCTATTCAGGTCTAGACAAAGTGTCTCCATTCTCTAGTTCAGGTTCTCCCCACCCATCTACAAACAATACCCCATCTGTCTCCATTCACACAATACCCCATAATGACAAAGTGTCTCCATTCTCTAGTTCAGGTTTTCCCCACCCATCTACACACAATACCCCATAATGACAAAGTGTCTCCATTCTCTAGTTCAGGTTTTCCCCACCCATCTACATACAATACCCCATAATGACAAAGTGTCTCCATTCTCTAGTTCAGGTTTTCCCCACCCATCTACACACAATACCCCATAATGACAAAGTGTCTCCATTCTCTAGTTCAGGTTTTCCCCACCCATCTACACACAATACCCCATAATGACAAAGTGTCTCCATTCTCTAGTTCAGGTTTTCCCCACCCATCTACACGCAATACCCCATAATGACAAAGTGTCTCCATTCTCTAGTTCACAGACAAAGTGTCTCCACTCTCAGGTTTTCCCCACCCATCTACATACAATACCCCATAATGACAAAGTGTCTCCATTCTCTAGTTCAGGTTCTCCCCACCCATCTACACACAATACCCCATAATGACAAAGTGCCAAGTTTTTCCAAATGTATTGAAAATGAAATACAGATACCTCATTTCTAGAAGTATTCACACTCCTGAGTCAATACATTGTAGAAGCAGCTTCGGCGGCTATTACACCTTGATCGTCTTGAGTATGTCTGTATCAGCTTTGCACATATGGATTTGGAGATTCAAGTGTTTCCACAGATTTTAAATGGGATTCAAGTCTGGACATTTGCTGGGCCACTCAAGGATGTTCACATTCTTGTTCTGAAGCCATTCCAGCATTGCTTTGGCTGTATGCTTGGGGTCATTGTCCAGTTGGAACATAAATCTTCTCCCCAGTATGTTATTTGTACTCTGAAGCAGATTCTCATCAGGATTAGCCTGTATTTGGTTCCATTCATTGTTGCTGCCACCACCATGCTTCACGTTAGGGATGGTGTTAGGAAGGTGATGAGCTGTGCCTGGTTTTCTCCAGACATAGTGCTTTGCATTCAGGTCAAAGAGTTACCTTTTTGTTTCATCAGACCACAGAATCTTTTGCATTATGAGTTTTTCACATGCCTTTTAGCAGACTCCAGGTGTGCTGTTATGTGCCTTTTTCTTAGGAGTGGCTCACGTCTGGCCACTCTCCCATAAAGCCCCGTTTTCTGAATTGCTGTAGATACTGTTGTCCTTCTGGCAGGTTTTCCCATCTCAGCCAAGGAACTCTGAAGTTCTGTCAGTGTTCATTGGGTTCTTGGTCACGTCCCTGACCAAGGTCCTTCCTGCCCAGTAGCTCAGTTTGGTCAAGCTCTAGGCAGTTCCAATAGGGCCTTCAGAAAGTATTCAACGTTTCCAAGAGCACAGTGGTCTCCATAATTGGGAAATGGAAAAAAATATATGGAACTACTTTTTTGTTGTTCACAAGACTGTAAAAACATTAGGAAATCTGTTCCCAACTATTCCCAAGCATAGTAGAGACATTATCGTTTATCAACTGTAAACAAGGTTTGAAATGGTCGTTTAGTCAAATATCTGTTTTTGCTTCTAGCGGTAAATTTGCAGTCTACAAATGATTTGTAATTATGTTCCGGTCCCCTGACCATCCACTCCAGAACATTTGTCCCTCTAGTGTGTCCCGTCTACATGCTCTACCTCTGTAAGGACAGATTTGTAATTATGTTCTGGCCCCCTGACCATCCACTTCAGAACATTTGTCCCTCGTCTGAATCTAGTTGATGATCCCTCTAGTGTGTCCCGTCTACATGCTCTACCTCTGTAAGGACAGATCTGTAATTATGTTCCGGTCCTCTGACCATCCACTCAGCCTGTGTCTGAATCTAGTTGATGATCCCTCTGGTGTCCCGTCTACATGTTCTACCTCTGTAAGGACAGAGGTACAGGGCCTTCAGAAAGTATTCATACCTCTTGCCTTATTACACATTTTGTTGTTACAACCGGAATTCAAAATGTTAAAATATGAAAAATCTCACCTTTCACGCCATAATGACAAAGTTAAAACATGTTTTTAGAAAAGTTTGCACATTTATTGACAACGAAATAGAGAAATCTACAATAATGTGTATGAGTATCCAACCCCTATGCTTTGACACTCCAAATTGACTTCCAGTGCATCCAATCTCTTTTGATCTTGAGATGGACTCCAAGTTGTAGTGACACCTGTGACCAATTCAATTGATTTAGAAAGAAACACGTGTCTATAAGGTCCCACAGTTGACAGTGCAGAAACTATACCATAAAGTCCCAGGAACTGTCCGTAACTCTCAGAGAGAGAGAACTGTGATGAGGCATATATCTGGGGAAGAGCATGAAAAAGTTCTAGAGTGTTGAAAGTTTCCAAGAGCACAGTGGTCTCCATCATTGGGAAATAATAAAATGGAACTACCCAGACTCTGCCAAGAGCTGTCCACCAACCAAACAGGCAAGAAGGACCTTGGTCAGGGAAGGGACCAAGAACCCAATGACCACTCCGAACTACAGAGTTGTCCTTGGCTGAGATGGGAGAACCTGCCAGAAGGACAAGTCTCTACAGCACTTCAAACTGGGCTTTATGGGAGAGTGACCAGAAGGAAGCCACTCCTGAGAAAAAGGCACATGACAGCATGCCAGGAGTTTTCAAAAAGGTACATTTTTAAAAACTATTTGGCCTGAATGCAAAGCTCTGTCTGGATAAAATCAGGCACAGCTCATCACCAGTCTAACTCCATCCCCATTGTGAAGCATGGTGGCGGCAGCATCATGCTATGGGGATGCTTTTCAGCAGTAGGGGACTGGGAGACTGTTAAGGATGGAGGGAACAATGAATGGCGCCAAATACAGGCAAATCCTTTATCAGAACGCAAACGACCTTAGACTGGAGCAAAGATTTACGTCCCAACAGGACAATGACCCCAAGCATAAAGCCAAAGCAACACTGGAATGGCTTCAGAACAATGTGGAAGTCTGAGTGATCCAACCAAAGTCCAAACTTGAATACCATTGAAAATCTGTGGAAAGACTTGAAGACTGCTGTTCACCGCCGCTCTCCATCTAACTTAACACAGCTTGAGAAAATCTGCAAGGAAGAATAGGAGAAAATCCCCAAATTTAGTTGTGCAAACTGATACAGACCTAGCCAAGACGACTCAAAGCTGATACAGACCTAGCCAAGACGACTCAAAGCTGATACAGACCTAATTCTGCATTTCATTTAATACATTTGCTACCATTGAATAAAATTATGGGGTATTATGTCGATGAGTGACAGAAAAAATATTGACTACATTTTGAATTCAGGCTGCAACACAAAATGGTTCCGAATACTTTCTGAAGGCACTGGAGGTGAAGGCTCTATATAAGTTGCTCTTCAGGGGTTACTGGTGTCTTTTGGCAGCAGCATAAGGAGTTGTAAATCCTGGCAGAATACCTTTCAGCAGAGGGGCTCTGTGGCCTGCATATTTAACTGGTCTCTACCCTGGAGGGAATAGTCTCTGGAGTCTGATCATGGTGATGCACCAAGATTGTTCTAATTAGAGTTCTCCTAAATCATGTGCCCCAACTGGCACCCTACTCCCTACATTGTGCATTACTTTTGATCATGACAACTAGTGCACTATATAGGGAATAGGGTGCCATTTGGGACATTAACAGAGATTAGGCTGATGGTTAATCTTAAAAGCAAGGCCACCAGGTAAACTACCAGCACACCGATCAGTGATCCACCTCTTAGATGAAGCTCTGAGGTAAATAGTTGACAAGATAAAGTTATGGTGCAACATTTGGGATCGACACTGTACAGTGTAATGGATTATTTTCTGTCAATTCCTTTAGCAACAAGTGATCGAAGTTGCATCTGACAGAACACAGACCCACTTGGGAGACAGGCGTGTCATCAATGCATCCCGAGCACAGAAAAGACTAGACTCGTTTGGAAGACGTCATTTCCCACAACATTTTATTTAGGATATCACCATAGCTATATGTAACTGTTCACAACAGGTATCAACTACAGAATAATACATTGAATAATTCTGCCATTTCAGATTTTCATTTAGCCAGTACATGGTTTGGTCCAGTAACATTCAGTGGATGGTTCTTCCTCTCTCGATGTCCTTGGATCGATAATGTTAAACATATAACACATGCACATGTCATTCAGCTGTTTACATCTGGGTAAGACAACGGTCAGACTGGCTGACATGAATAAAGTCATGTTCTTTTCTTGGAGACACCCATTCCTAATAAGGCTATACTTACAGCTCTGCACCAAGAGGTTCACTCTGCCGTCTCTAAATATAGAGCACCATATTTACATCTCTATTTACAGACATTTTGTTTCAAAAGAAAAAAAATACTCAAGATATCTTTCTCTGTTAGTTTTTAGTCCGAGGTGCCTTTCAATCTAAGGCTGTACAGGGTTAAATATAAAACACAAATATGTTGATTTACAGATAGCTGCAACATGTAGCTTATTGCCAATGCCCTTAAAATATATCCCCACATCTCCCTACAACCCCATTTCTTTCCTTCTTTACTAAGCCCAGTCCTTTAAAGCTTACAGACAGGAATCTCTCCTGAAAGGTGCATGTGCTCTACTGAACCACTAATCCTGAATGTAAAACGTTCACCCTGCAGTGTCCAGTAAGGTGTGGGTGTGTGTGACACACACTGCGATGTTAGTCCCCAACGAGAGACTCACGGGCCCACTTCAACACAGAATCATTTTTAAAACAGCAGATCGTTCAAAAATATAACTTTTTAAAACATATATACATACTCAACATATACCATTTAAAAACAAACAAACAAACCAGCCTGCCAGGCCAGTCAGAAGACCAGCCTGCCAGGCCAGTCAGAAGACCAGCCTGCCAGGCCAGTCAGAAGACCAGCCTGCCAGGCCAGTCAGAAGACCAGCCTGCCAGACCAGTCAGAAGACCAGCCTGCCAGGCCAGTCAGAAGACCAGCCTGCCAGGCCAGTCAGAAGACCAGCCTGCCAGGCCAGTCAGAAGACCAGCCTGCCAGGCCAGTCAGAAGACCCACCTGCCAGACCAGTCAGAAGACCCACCTGCCAGACCAGTCAGAAGACCAGCCTGCCAGGCCAGTCAGAAGACCAGTCAGAAGACCAGCCTGCCAGGCCAGTCAGAAGACCAGCCTGCCAGACCAGTCAGAAGACCAGCCTGCCAGGCCAGTCAGAAGACCAGCCTGCCAGGCCAGTCAGAAGACCCACCTGCCAGACCAGTCAGAAGACCCACCTGCCAGACCAGTCAGAAGACCAGCCTGCCAGGCCAGTCAGAAGACCAGTCAGAAGACCAGCCTGCCAGGCCAGTCAGAAGACCAGCCTGCCAGACCAGTCAGAAGACCAGCCTGCCAGGCCAGTCAGAAGACCAGCCTGCCAGGCCAGTCAGAAGACCAGTCAGAAGACCAGCCTGCCAGGCCAGTCAGAAGACCAGCCTGCCAGACCAGTCAGAAGACCAGCCTGCCAGGCCAGTCAGAAGACCAGCCTGCCAGGCCAGTCAGAAGACCCACCTGCCAGACCAGTCAGAAGACCCACCTGCCAGACCAGTCAGAAGACCAGCCTGCCAGGCCAGTCAGAAGACCAGTCAGAAGACCAGCCTGCCAGGCCAGTCAGAAGACCAGCCTGCCAGACCAGTCAGAAGACCAGCCTGCCAGACCAGTCAGAAGACCAGCCTGCCAGGCCAGTCAGAAGACCAGCCTGCCAGGCCAGTCAGAAGACCAGCCTGCCAGGCCAGTCAGAAGACCAGCCTGCCAGGCCAGTCAGAAGACCAGCCTGCCAGGCCAGTCAGAAGACCCACCTGCCAGACCAGTCAGAAGACCCACCTGCCAGACCAGTCAGAAGACCAGCCTGCCAGGCCAGTCAGAAGACCAGTCAGAAGACCAGCCTGCCAGGCCAGTCAGAAGACCAGCCTGCCAGACCAGTCAGAAGACCAGCCTGCCAGGCCAGTCAGAAGACCAGCCTGCCAGGCCAGTCAGAAGACCCACCTGCCAGACCAGTCAGAAGACCCACCTGCCAGACCAGTCAGAAGACCAGCCTGCCAGGCCAGTCAGAAGACCAGTCAGAAGACCAGCCTGCCAGGCCAGTCAGAAGACCAGCCTGCCAGACCAGTCAGAAGACCAGCCTGCCAGGCCAGTCAGAAGACCAGCCTGCCAGGCCAGTCAGAAGACCAGACAGAAGACCAGCCTGCCAGGCCAGTCAGAAGACCAGCCTGCCAGACCAGTCAGAAGACCAGCCTGCCAGGCCAGTCAGAAGACCAGCCTGCCAGGCCAGTCAGAAGACCCACCTGCCAGACCAGTCAGAAGACCCACCTGCCAGACCAGTCAGAAGACCAGCCTGCCAGGCCAGTCAGAAGACCAGTCAGAAGACCAGCCTGCCAGGCCAGTCAGAAGACCAGCCTGCCAGACCAGTCAGAAGACCAGCCTGCCAGACCAGTCAGAAGACCAGCCTGCCAGGCCAGTCAGAAGACCAGCCTGCCAGGCCAGTCAGAAGACCAGCCTGCCAGGCCAGTCAGAAGACCAGCCTGCCAGGCCAGTCAGAAGACCAGCCTGCCAGGCCAGTCAGAAGACCAGTCAGTTACAGTAACAGAAAGTGAAACAGTCTAACAAAACAAAGACGTGTGTGGGTCCACTGGAATACAGAGACCCAATGCAGTTTCCAATTCATTAGTACGTTTTTCTTTTCAATTCTCATGCTCTTCTATTGATCTTAAAATGCATTTTCTAAGATGTTACGTCAACATGGCAGGTGGTCAACCAAGGCCATGACCAACATGTGAACGGGACCACATCAAATCTGTGTGGGTCTGCTTGCCTGCTACCTTGAGGCCCAGCACAGGAGAAAAACACACTACTCGTCTACCAGTGTACTTTACATTCAGTTTGACACGTTGTCATGAACTTTGAATCATTTCAGGAGTTTTGCCCAATTTGCAAATGAATAGCAGTAGTTATAATTACAGATGAATGACCCTTTCTGTTAGAATAGTGTCTAAAAGATTGCAGCTCCTACCTGTATTCACTATACAATAGTAAGTATAGTAGTATTTGACCCAAATAGGTGAATGTATTGTGCCTGAAGACGAGTGCATTGAGATGGGAATAAAGAGGAAGCTGAAGCCTTATTTTCCAGGTTACTGGCTCTCAGGAACACCACAGTAAACCAGATGTGTTGAAGTAGCACTTGTTAAACAGCGGTTTGGAAACAATCATTCCATGTTGCCTTCAAAATCAATTCAGTGAGCTGTATAGCCATCTAAAATGCATCTTTAATTCCATACACTTAAAAATACAAACATAAAACAGATTGTCTGTGTGCAATATCCAAGTGAAATAACGTTTCAGACAGTAGGTCACTGTAAAATGAGGTTAATCAATGAATCAAATTAAAACACCTCTAGAGGTTACCAAGTTTCTGTCTCAGTTGGTCGTTGCCATGTGACTGCATGGCAGGAGCTTATATCAACATGAAGGTTACAGGTTACTTCCCTTCCTCCAGGACCATGTATGGTGACTGGTATCTCTGTCCTGTCCTCCTCTACCTCTCCCAGCTGTATGGTGACTGGTATCTCTGTCCTGTCCTGCTCTCCTCTACCTCTCCCAGCTGTATGGTGACTGGTATCTCTGTCCTGTCCTGCTCTCGTCTACCTCTCCCAGCTGTATGGTGACTGGTATCTCTGTCCTGTCCTGCTCTCGTCTACCTCTCCCAGCTGTATGGTGACTGGTATATCTGTCCTGTCCTGCTCTCCTCTACCTCTCCCAGCTGTATGGTGACTGGTATATCTGTCCTGTCCTGCTCTCCTCTACCTCTCCCAGCTGTATGGTGACTGGTATCTCTGTCCTGTCCTGCTCTACCTCTCCCAGCTGTATGGTGACTGGTATCTCTGTCCTGTCCTCCTCTCCCAGCTGTATGGTGACTGGTATCTCTGTCCTGTCCTCCTCTACCTCTCCCAGCTGTATGGTGACTGGTATCTCTGTCCTGTCCTCCTCTACCTCTCCCAGCTGTATGGTGACTGGTATCTCTGTCCTGCTCTCGTCTACCTCTCCCAGCTGTATGGTGACTGGTATCTCTGTCCTGCTCTCCTCTACCTCTCCCAGCTGTATGGTGACTGGTATCTCTGTCCTGTCCTCCTCTACCTCTCCCAGCTGTATGGTGACTGGTATATCTGTCCTGTCCTCCTCTACCTCTCCCAGCTGTATGGTGACTGGTATCTCTGTCCTGTCCTCCTATCTCTCCCAGCTGTATGGTATCTCTGTCCTGTCCTCCTATCTCTCCCAGCTGTATGGTGACTGGTATCTCTGTCCTGTCCTCCTATCTCTCCCAGCTGTATGGTATCTCTGTCCTGTCCTCCCATCTCTCCCAGCTGTATGGTGACTGGTATCTTTGTCCTGTCCTCCCATCTCTCCCAGCTGTATGGTGACTGGTATCTCTGTCCTGTCCTCCTATCTCTCCCATCTGTATGGTATCTCTGTCCTGTCCTCCCATCTCTCCCAGCTGTATGGTGACTGGTATCGCTGTCCTGTCCTCCTATCTCTCCCATCTGTATGGTATCTCTGTCCTGTCCTCCCATCTCTCCCAGCTGTATGGTGACTGGTATCTTTGTCCTGTCCTCCCATCTCTCCCAGCTGTATGGTATCTCTGTCCTGTCCTCCTCTACCTCTCCTAGCTGTATGGTATCTCTGTCCTGTCCTCCCATCTCTCCCAGCTGTATGGTGACTGGTATCTCTGTCCTGTCCTCCTATCTCTCCCATCTGTATGGTATCTCTGTCCTGTCCTCCCATCTCTCCCAGCTGTATGGTGACTGGTATCTTTGTCCTGTCCTCCCATCTCTCCCAGCTGTATGGTGACTGGTATCTCTGTCCTGTCCTCCTATCTCTCCCAGCTGTATGGTGACTGGTATCTCTGTCCTGTCCTCCCATCTCTCCCAGCTGTATGGTATCTCTGTCCTGCCCACCGCTACCTCTCCTAGCATACCCGTTACATAGTAGACAGTAGACCAATAATCTAATTTAAGTGCTTACCCTTTAACTATCACGTGCTACTACTTACCCACTGTTAAAAGTTTGGTATTTTGTACCCCAAAATATAGTTCATCTAAAATCAAACCAACATCCATATTTATGTTTACATCAACACCCCAACTAAGTTGTGTTACCTCGGCTCATTCCAGGGGGAGCTAGTGATGTAGCAGAAACAAAAGAACCCCCTGCAGCATGCAGCTCATAGGTCCTAGTGAACAAACAAAAACAATAACAAGTGTCATCTTTTAAGACAACAGCAGAAGGCAGGTTGTGATGGGGAGGTGTTCTGAGGTCAGACGTATGCTACAGCGGTGACTGTGGTTGGACAGATTGGACTGGCAGAGTGGTGTCAGAGGGCGCCAGGGAGTGTGTGTCATATGACCTGGCAGCAGCTGGCCTGAGAGGTGCACAGGAGCCCTTCTCTAGGGCTGCGCTGGATGTTCACAGAGATGCTCTTTTCACACAGAGGTAGCTGGAGAACATTATTTTTCAGGTTGTTCAGCTTGTTATTCTCCTTGGTGGCCAGGGCCAGTTCGCTAAGTGCTGCTGCTGTTTGGTCTGTGTATGACCGTGGAGTGTTGACAGCAGTGGTGGGCAGAGCGATGGTGTCTAACTCCAGGTCCAAGCTGCCGTTGGAGCCGATGCACATCTTCCAAGAGGACCTCTCCTGTGTCTTGACGCTGCCAGCTGACAGGCTGCTGGACAGACTATTGGACAGGTTCTGAGGGTCTATGACGAACTGGCCCATCCCCCCTGCCAGGCCGGGGCCTCCACTTCTCCCCCTGTGCTGTAACTGGGAGCTGAGACACAGGCTCAGGAGCTTCAGGCTCTCCACCAGCTCTGATGCCCCGGGGCTGCGGGAGGCACAGTGTCTCCGCGTGGACCCTGAGCCTGAAGACGAGTGGTTACTGCTGCCGTTAGAACAACTTGAGGGGGAACCCTGTCCCTTACCACCTCCCCCCCCACTACTACCACTCCCTCCATTGTCACTACTCCCCCCACCTCCCCCTCCAGGAGGACTGCCCCCCTCCCCGGGGGGTTTACTCTGCCCTCCACTGCTCCCTCCACCATTTCCCCCTGAGTTTCCAGGCGGGCCCTCACTGCTGTCCCTGCGGTTCCAGCTGTAGGTGAAGCCTGTGTCCTTGTCCAGACGCCGGCGGTGGCTCTCGGAGTCGTCGTCACTGGTCTCTGAGCTGGAGCAGGACGAGCCGCGGCCTTGGCTCTTGCGGCGGTGATAGCGTTTCTGAGTGGTGCCCGGCGACCCGGCCGCTGCAGCAGCGATGTTCATCTTTAGCCGGCTGAGTTTGGGTGGCAGGCCCTCGTCCATGTCGAAGTCGTCGTCTGACTCACCCTCCTCCTCAAAGATCTGGTTGAGGACAGGGGCACTCTTCCTGGAGGTCAGCCGGTTGGTGATAGATGGAGCCTTGCGACGCAGGATCACTTGTGTGGACAGAGGGGACGGGTCCTCTTCCTCCTCTTCATCCTCCTCCACCCTGAACAGGCAGCTGCGCTGTTTGGCTGAGGAGGTGGAGGGTGTGGGGGCCGTGGCCCCAGCTCTAGGGGGCCCAGAAACGGGGGCAGGGGCACCGGAGGCCCCTGCGTTGCTCTCGTCCCTGCGGAGCTCCAGCAGGCCTTTGGTGCGGTGTCCGTTGAGAAGGCTCTCAGCGCTGCGGGCGGGGGACTGGGGACCACCAGCGTGGCAGATGGAGGAGGCTGCCAGACTGTCCTCGATGTCCTGATGCATGTCAATCTTCATCGGCCAGGACTGCCTGGAGGGCAGAGAGCAGACCAGAGTTACCCAAAATATTCCCCTGGTTAGTATACGCTGCAATGACTTTATATAGAGTCAGAGGAGAAAATAAACAAAGATAAAATAAACAGTATGATCTTAGAATGAGGTCAGATGATTCATGTGTAATCCAGTCCTGAACTGCTGAACCTGACTGAACAGCTCAGTGAGTCAACATTCTTCTAATGTAGAAGGTCCTTGTTGACATGGCAGAGCGAGAAAACAAACAGAACAGAGCACTGGGGATCTCTCTCGACGGAGCCCGGGCATGTCCCAGCGGCACGCAATCTAACACAATTAATCCCATGGTAGTCCTGCCTGCCGGGTGCATGTGTGACCCTCCACACTGCTGCATGGCGGTGGAGGCTGGGTCGGGTCACCACAGGGCCCTTAGTGCTGCTCTGACACCATCCTAGTTAATTCAGCCAGGCTTTCAAAAGGCGTAACTACAGTAGAATCTCTCAGACACACACCTCAGCTGTGTGACACTGCTCAGACTCCATTCACTCTCAACCTCAGACGACCCTGACAGACTCTACAGACAATCCCTGAAGCCAACTACCTGATGAAGCTCAGCTTCAGCCCACGATGGCACAGAGAGCGAGAGAGCACGGGGGCACTATGCTAACACACTTAGTATTCGCCCTCTTGTCCAGGTCACTGTTTTGGGCATATATAAACTGGCATGCATGATACACAGTAGACTGTTGTTATTCCTAAAAATAATTGAACCACTATCAGAATGTTATTTCTGTTATGATGCCATGTTGCCTGATGCCACACGCTGACAGTGTTTGTGTTAAAATACAGAACAACCCTCAAAAACTAAGTGGTGAATGGAGGAGCGCAGGCCAGTAGAAACAGTAGATGTAGAAACCTGTACTGCTGCACTATACATGACAGTGGATTTGACTCACATTCTGCTCCTGCACCCAGGGGGCCACGACCCAGCAGCTAAAAATTGGGCCTTTTCCCTCCGAGCACCTGTTTGGCAATGGGTTTCTGGCCAAATGGGTTACAGCGAGCAGGCCAGGAGGGAGCAGCTTTAGCCTGCATGCGTTTGATCTCTCCTCTTCCTCCAAAAGGAGTGGCTCCCTCTCTCTGCTTCTCTCTCGGAATATCAAATCCAGACTTTCCCTTTCTAGGTCACTCCAAAGCATTTACTGCAGTCAGCCTTAACAACACATGTCACCACGTTGAGGGATCACATGACCAGAGGGGGTGGGAGGGGAACCAGACCATGAGGAAAGGACAGCATGGGTTCTCCTCCTAATGCACGGTCAACGACACCAAGCAGAGCAGCACCCAAGAGGTCAATTACCGTCAGAGCCTTGGCTGCTTCCTCCTCCTAGTCATTGAGTCGTCGTCATTATGACAATCTGAATGGCCCCAATAAATGGATGAGTGTGTGTGTAGCAGGCTATTAAACAGGCATTGGTATTGCAGTTAGAGTGGTTGGATCTGGTGGGTTTCATCTGGAGGGGATAGTTTTGGTGTTGTGTGTATGCGTCACATGCGTGTGTGTGTTGCATGTATGAACAGTTAAATTCGGAAGTAGTCTGCATTTGTTATGGCGGTTTTAGAGCAGTGGCTTCTTCCTTGCTGAGCAGCCTTTCAGGTTATGTCGATATAGGACTTGTTTTACTGTGGATATAGATATTTTTGCACCTGTTTCCTCCAGCATCTTCACAAGGTCCTTTGCTGTTGTTCTGGGATTGATTGGCACTTTTAGCACCAAAGTATGTTCATCTCTAGAAGACAGAACGAGTCTCCTTCCTGAGCGTTATGACGGCTGCGTGGTCCCATGGTGTTTATACTTGCGTACTATTGTTTGTACAGATGAACGTGGTACCTTCAGGCGTTTGGAAATTGCTCCCAAGGATGAACCAGACTTGTGGAGGTCTTTAATTTTTTTTCTGAGGTCTTGGCTGATTTCTTTTGATTTTCCCATGATGTCAAGCAAAGAGGGACTGAGTTTGAAGGTAGGCCTTGAAATACATCCACAGCTACACCTCCACTTGACTCAAATGATGTCAACTAGCCTATCAGATGCTTCTAAAGCCATGACATAATTTTCTGGAATTTTCCAATCTGTTTAAAGGCACAGTCAACTTAGTGTATGTAAACTTCTGACCCACTGGAATTGTGATACAGTGAATAAGTGAAATAATCTGTAAACAATTGGAAAAATTCCTTGCGTCATGCACAAAGTAGATGTCCTAACCGACTTGCCAAAACTATAGCTTGTTAACAAGACATTTGTTGAGTGGTTGAAAAACAAGTTTTAATGACGCCAACCTAAGTGTATGTAAACCTCCGACTTCAACTGTATGTGTTGCATGTGTGTGTGTCACCTGAACTGGGCCTTGATGTTGCTGGGGCTGGAGGAGCGTGTCTGGACCTCCTTCTCCTGTTTCTCTCTCAGGATCCTCTCAGCCAGCAGGAAGTAGGTGGCAGTGATGTGGTTGTACTTGTTGGTCTCCAGGGCTCTGGAACAAACACCATGGACAGAACATGTTAGGACAGGCTGGGAGTGAAGGCCAAGAGAGGGTTACACACCCACATACGAGAGACAAGTACGGTCTGTCAACAGGCAAGTCACCGCAGAGCAAACCCAATCACGTCGGCATTCGACGTATCTAAAATGTAACAAAGCAACATAACAGGTTCTAACCTTTCGTTGCCCTCTAACCCCTCTGGAGTCAATGACAGTAGGTGGCTGGTTCACGTCCCTCGACAGCCTCTGGGATTCCTCTACGCTGTGCTAATGAACAATCAAGTGAAATCCTCAGCCAAGTGCTGTGGTGTGTGTGTGTGTGTGTGAGAATGTAACTGTCTGTCTGTCAGGTGGGAGGTGGGGGCTTCAGCGGGACAATCTGTTGAATGCCTGGGAAGTGGGGATAAATCCTCTGGCGTTTACTCAAGACTCCCTGTATCCCTCTGCTCTCTCCTCATCATCAGTAAAGCCCTTCAGACAGGGTTAATATCCCTCTGCTCTCTCCTCATCATCAGTAAAGCCCTTCCTTCAGACAGGGTTAATATCTCTCTGCTCTCTCCTCATCATCAGTAAAGCCCTTCCTTCAGACAGGGTTAATATCCCTCTGCTCTCTCCTCATCATCAGTAAAGCCCTTCCTTCAGACAGGGTTAATATCTCTCTGCTCTCTCCTCATCATCAGTAAAGCCCTTCCTTCAGACAGGGTTAACATCCCTCTGCTCTCTCCTCATCATCAGTAAAGCCCTTCCTTCAGACAGGGTTAATATCCCTCTGCTCTCTCCTCATCATCAGTAAAGCCCTTCCTTCAGACAGGGTTAATATCCCTCTGCTCTCTCCTCATCATCAGTAAAGCCCTTCCTTCAGACAGGGTTAATATCCCTCTGCTCTCTCCTCATCATCAGTAAAGCCCTTCCTTCAGACAGGGTTAATATCCCTCTGCTCTCTCCTCATCATCAGTAAAGCCCTTCCTTCAGACAGGGTTAATATCCCTCTGCTCTCTCCTCATCATCAGTAAAGCCCTTCCTTCAGACAGGGTTAATATCCCTCTGCTCTCTCCTCATCATCAGTAAAGCCCTTCCTTCAGACAGGGTTAATATCCCTCTGCTCTCTCCTCATCATCAGTAAAGCCCTTCCTTCAGACAGGGTTAATATCCCTCTGCTCTCTCCTCATCATCAGTAAAGCCCTTCCTTCAGACAGGGTTAATATCCCTCTGCTCTCTCCTCATCATCAGTAAAGCCCTTCCTTCAGACAGGGTTAATATCCCTCTGCTCTCTCCTCATCATCAGTAAAGCCCTTCCTTCAGACAGGGTTAATATCCCTCTGCTCTCTCCTCATCATCAGTAAAGCCCTTCCTTCAGACAGGGTTAATATCCCTCTGCTCTCTCCTCATCATCAGTAAAGCCCTTCCTTCAGACAGGGTTAATATCCCTCTGCTCTCTCCTCATCATCAGTAAAGCCCTTCCTTCAGACAGGGTTAATATCTCTCTGCTCTCTCCTCATCATCAGTAAAGCCCTTCCTTCAGACAGGGTTAATATCCCTCTGCTCTCTCCTCATCATCAGTAAAGCCCTTCCTTCAGACAGGGTTAATATCCCTCTGCTCTCTCCTCATCATCAGTAAAGCCCTTCCTTCAGACAGGGTTAATATCCCTCTGCTCTCTCCTCATCATCAGTAAAGCCCTTCCTTCAGACAGGGTTAATATCCCTCTGCTCTCTCCTCATCATCAGTAAAGCCCTTCCTTCAGACAGGGTTAATATCCCTCTGCTCTCTCCTCATCATCAGTAAAGCCCTTCCTTCAGACAGGGTTAATATCCCTCTGCTCTCTCCTCATCATCAGTAAAGCCCTTCCTTCAGACAGGGTTAATAGTTAATATCCCTCTGCTCTCTCCTCATCATCAGTAAAGCCCTTCCTTCAGACAGGGTTAATATCCCTCTGCTCTCTCCTCATCATCAGTAAAGCCCTTCCTTCAGACAGGGTTAATATCCCTCTGCTCTCTCCTCATCATCAGTAAAGCCCTTCCTTCAGACAGGGTTAATATCCCTCTGCTCTCTCCTCATCATCAGTAAAGCCCTTCCTTCAGACAGGGTTAATATCCCTCTGCTCTCTCCTCATCATCAGTAAAGCCCTTCCTTCAGACAGGGTTAATATCCCTCTGCTCTCTCCTCATCATCAGTAAAGCCCTTCCTTCAGACAGGGTTAATATCCCTCTGCTCTCTCCTCATCATCAGTAAAGCCCTTCCTTCAGACAGGGTTAATATCTCTCTGCTCTCTCCTCATCATCAGTAAAGCCCTTCCTTCAGACAGGGTTAATATCCCTCTGCTCTCTCCTCATCATCAGTAAAGCCCTTCCTTCAGACAGGGTTAATATCTCT